>NC_084616.1:8488085-8533085 GCF_033978795.1 Nerophis ophidion
ACCATGTATGTACTATTTGTGTACTAATTATTTATTAGTACTACTACGTATACTACTACTATTTGTGAAGTACCATTTTTATTAGTACTACTAGTATTATACCACTATTCAAAAAATACTATTTATTAGTAGTATTGATAACTACCACTATTTGTGTACTACTAGTATTAGTACCACAATTATTTGTGTACTATTGCTATTTATTAGTATGATCATGTGTACTACTATTTCTTAGTACTATGTATGTGTACAACTAATTCGTGTAGTAGTACTATATATTAGCATTACTATTTGTGTACCATTTATTAGTACTACTTCTACTTATAAATACTATTCATTAATACTACTATTTCTGATCTACTATTCAAGTCTACTACTATTTGTGTACTATTAGGATTACCAGTTAGTACTAGTTTATAAATAGTAGTGGTACTAATTATAACTGTGTACTACTACTATATTTTAGCACTTCTACTATTTGTGTACCATTTTTTAGTACTGTCACAATTAGTACTTCTTATGAATGCTATTTATTAGTAATACTTTTTGTTAGTAGTATTTTTAACTATTACTGTATGTGTACTACAATATATGTAATCTATTATTTATGTAGTACTATTAGTACCATGGCAATTAATATCAACTATTGGAATTTATCAGTACGACTGTGTACTATTTATTAGTACTACCACTCTAATACTACTACTTATAAATACTATTTATTAGTACTACTCTTTATTGGTAATATTTATAACTTGTATTGTATATGTGTACTACTATTTGTGTAATACTACATTTGTGTACTATTTATTAGTACTAACACTGTTAGTGCAAAAAGAGTACAACTACTATTTATAACTACTAATATGTACTATTATTTATAACTACTATTACTACTATTTATTAGTACTACTACTACTATTTATAAGTAGTACTGTTAACTTAGATGAGTGTAATTGCGGCTGGAAGTAATGGAAGTTACTTCCACTGCTGAGACCAACCATCCAGGAAGTAGTCGCCTTACAACCAAAATGCTGATTGGGGGGTGTGATGTCATCATTGTGGCACAACAACAAATAGTAATCGTGCAATAAGGAAGATATTCACCATGAGTCTCCAGCAAGTCTGCCCTCTTTCATCCCAGGCACACCTGGACCATGGAGCGGCTCATTAACTGCAAGTCTCCATTCCAACTAAATACTACTTCTGACCTTGTACTTTGTATTTCAAAAGTCTCGTGATGATAACCATAGAACATTTTAAATAATGGTGTGAGAACCATAGAACCATTTGAACTGTGAGATATAATAAACACACGTCAACATCTCTAATTGAGGAAATAAATGTTCCTAATCGTCCTGTGCTGGATAAACAAAAGTCAAATAGTGATGCAAGTGTAGAACACATTACCCAGAAGGCAGTGCAGCAGGCAGGAACAGGAAGTAGGTCTGGGCTGCACGGGTTCTTCCACCAACTCATGAAGATCTTTAGACCCCCAAAAATATATTTTTTTTTTTTCCAGAGGGCTCATTTTTGGACTATTTAGTGAGAACTCTATCCATGTCTGGGAGAAGACTTATAAAAGGATGTTGCTGCACAGCAAAGTTTATTCATATATAACAATGGTACAAAGTCATCCTTGGCTTGCAAAATAGGTGTGCTTCATATTTACAGTAAGTACACAATCGAGAACAAGTTAAATACCTTCAGCTTCACCACACCTTTTCATATCAAATAACAAAGACGGACTAATGATTATCTTACAGGAGTCCAGTGTCTGCAGAGAGGTCTTCTACAAGCTTTCTTGACTGGGGCGAGTCTTAACTTGGATCTTTCGGACTGCACTTTTGTTTGCTGGGCGGGCAACAAAAGCAAAGGAAAATCTTTTTGGGGTGGCGTTGAAAAATGAAAACTAAACGCTTTTGTAGTTTTTAGAAAAGTTGGCGAAGGAAAGGAGCTTTCAGGGGCGCCTCAACTCTGACGGAGTTTTAGAAGAAGGAGCTAAAAGTGAGGAGCATTTCTATCCCCTGGAGGAGGAGAAGAAGGCATTTAGGTCTGGGTTCTGTGAAAGTCAAGTGAGGAATGAGGAGGAGCTTGGGGAGACTGGGACAAACTGGGCCTGCAGATGGAATCAAACCCAGGACCCTGGGGAGGGGGAGGTTAAGTCCTTAGGGGCTCAGGCTGGGGTTAGGGCTAAGGTTAGAGTTGAGCTTGGGGTTAAGGTGAGGTATGAAGAAGCTAAAGATTAGAGAGAAAAAAAGGAAAAGGGGTTGGTAAAAGTTGGGGTTAGAGTTGGGCTTAGGACTAAGGTTAGATTTGGAGTTGGGTTTGGGGTGAGGTATAACGAAGCTAACGTTAAGGTTACGTATAAAGAAAAAGAGCTAGTTAGGGTTGGCGTTAGGACTAAAGTCAGGTTTGGAGTTGGAGTTAGAGGTTAGGGTTAGGGCTAAGGTTAGAGTTGAGCTCGGGGTTAAGGTGAGGTATAAAGAAGCTAAAGGTTAGAGAGAAAAAAAAGTTGGTTAGGACTAAAGTTAGAGTTGGGGTCGGGGTTGGTAGGTATAAAGAAGCTAAAGATTATAGAGAAAAAAAGGGAAAAGGGTTGGTAAAAATTGGAGTTAGAGTTGGGTTTAGGACTAAGGTTAGATTTGGAGTTGGGGTGAGGTATAACGAAGCTAACGTTAAGGTTACGTATAAAGAAAAAGAGCTAGTTAGGGTTGGCGTTAGGACTAAAGTCAGGTTTGGAGTTGGAGTCAGAGGTTAGGGTTAGGGCTAAGGTTAGAGTTGAGCTCGGGGTTAAGGTGAGGTATAAAGAAGCTAAAGGTTAGAGAGAAAACATAGTTGGTTGGGGTTAGGACTAAAGTTAGAGTTGGGGTCGGGGTTGGTAGGTATAAAGAAGCTAAAGATTATAGAGATAAAAAGGAAAAGGGGTTGTTGAAAATTAGGGTTAGAGTTGGGCTTAGGACTAAAGTTAGATTTGGAGTTAGGGTTGGGGTGAGGTATAACGAAGCTAACGTTAAGGTTACGTATAAAGAAAAAGAGCTGGTTAGGGTTGGGGTTAGGACTAAAGTCCGGTTTGGAGTTAGAGGTTAGGGTTAGGGCTAAGGTTAGAGTTGAGCTCGGGGTTAAGGTGAGGTATAAAGAAGCTAAAGGTTAGAGAGCAAAAAAAGTTGGTTGGGGTTAGGACTAAAGTTAGAGTTGGGGTCGGGGTTGGTAGGTATAAAGAAGCTAAAGATTATAGAGGAAAAAAAGGAAAAGGGGTTGGTAAAAATTAGGGTTAGAGTTGGGCTTAGGACTAAGGTTAGATTTGGGGTTGGAGTGAGGTATGACGAAGCTAACGTTAAGGTTACGTATAAAGAAAAAGAGCTGGTTAGGGTTAGGACTAAAGTCAGGTTTGGAGTTGGAGTTAGAGGTTAGGGTTAGGGCTAAGGTTAGAGTTGAGCTCGGGGTTAAGGTGAGGTATAAAGAAGCTAAAAATTATAGAGGAAAAAAAGGAAAAGGGGTTGGCAGAAATTAGGGTTAGAGTTGGGTTTAGGACTAAGGTTAGATTTGGGGTTGGGGTGAGGTATAACGAAGCTAACGTTAAGGTTACGTATAAAGAAAGTGCTGGTTGGGGTTGGGGTTAGGACTAAAGTCAGGTTTGGAGTTGGAGTTAGAGGTTAGGGTTAGAACTAAGGTTAGATAAGGTTAAAAAATAAAAATACTCCTCTGACACTCAGGGGGTGTGAAAAGTAGGGTTAGGGTTCGGGGGGAAAGAGGGTGTGTTTGTGAGGTATCTGTAGTTATTGTTAATATGAGAAAGGAGTTGTGGTTATGTTTAGGCATATAGGGAGGTAGAGTGGAATTGAGAGAAAAAGTTATGGTTATGTTTGTAATGAAAATGAGAATATGGTAGTGTGGAGGAAGGGGGGGGGCAGGGGTGAAGGGAGGGAAAAGAAAAGTAAAATATGTATATGTACCCTTCCCTGGGATGTAAAATATCTAAAATCCTTGCAGATCCCACCCCTATACCGGACGGAATCAAACCCAGGACCCTGGGGAGGGGAAGGTTAAGGCCTTAGTCCTTAGGGGCTCAGGCTGGGGTTAGGGCTAAGGTTAGAGTTGAGGTCGGGGTTAAGGTTAGGTATGAAGAAGCTAAAGATTAAAGAGAAAAACAAGTTGGTTGGGGTTAGGACTAAAGTTAGAGTTGGGGTTAGGGTTAGGATTGGGGTTATGGTTAGAACCATAAAAAGAAAATGGGTAGGGTTAGAAAGGAAGAGGGGGTGGGGGGATATATAAGAAAAATAAAAAGGGAAGTAAAAAAAGGAATGTGCACGGTCCATCAACACTCCTATGGCTCCCCCTCATACCTCGTTAAGGCCTACTGGATATCTGGTGCCCAAGTTCGCGATCCAGATGAGCTCCGCCCTGCGGCGTTGGGCGAGGCTCCATCTGGGGTTCGCCTCGACGACTGTTGCCCGGACGGAAGACCACCCGTGTCGGACAAAATGCCGGACCAGGTGAGTATTGGTGTTTTTGTGTCTAACGATGTCGTACTTATGTTGGGCGAATCTCCTAGCTAAGGTATTGCCCGTCTCGCCCACGTACATATCGCCACATCGTTGACACCGAATGACATAAACACAATTTTGAGTTTGTAGTGGTTGGAAAACCTTGCGGTTCTGGGGGTTCACAAACCATGGTGCATGGCGGACAAGGGCGTCCCTCTGAGCGGAGGGCGGGTCTCCCAGTGACCAACATATCATTCAAGTTGGGGTTCTTCCGGTAGGCCGGTACCACATAGTGCCCCAGCAGCCTCCCGCTACTCTCCGAGAAAGTACGGAAATGGGTTTTGACTTTTCTCACGACTCTGACGGCCGAAGGAGAGTAGGTGGTGATAAGAGGAATCATGTCCGTACCAGGGGGAGGTCCCTTGGGGTCCAGGAAGACCCTCAACTGTCTTCTGAGGAAGGACCTAGAATAGCCCCTCCCCTTCAGAGCAGTAAAGAGGGCCTTCGAGGCCACCAGGAAATCCTCCTGCCTAGTACAAATACGATGAAACCTCAGGAGTTGGAATTTCACCAGCCCCGCAAATGTGTGCTTGGGGTGGAAGCTGCTTTTGTAGCATGGGTGTCCGTCTCCTTGAAGAACACTTTTATGTCCAAAAGTTGCGTTTTGGCAAAATTGGGACCCTTGAATGTCGTGGTGTCCAAAAAGTCGACGGATGTGTTACTCGTGGTCGACTTAATGGTGATATTTTTATTGTGCGTGTTTAAAAACACGCTGAAGTGAGTCCAAACGCCCCAGATGTCATCCAGGTACCGAAAATAATGTTCGGGACGTTTTGGGCAAGAGGCCAAAGCAGAGGTCTCCCACTCAAATTTCTTGCCCATAGCAGTGCCCTTAATTTGGAGGTAGAAACGACCATCGAACTCAAAATCGTTTCTCCTCAAATTAATTTCAAGGAGCTCCAAAAGCTCCTTTTCAGGCCTGCTGACGTCACGATACGTGTGGAAGACATTTTTGACAGCCCGGATACCCTCCTCGATATCAATGTTGGTATACAGGCTGTCAATATCAATCGTAAATAAGATGGCATCTGGGGGAATGTGCACATTTTGGATTTTATCAATGAAATGCTAAGTGTCCTTGATGTAGTTGTCGTGTGGAAGGGAGAGTGGCCTTAAATAGTAGTCGATGTACTCTTGCCGTTCTATACGTCTCGCTCCCGCAGTCAGATACAATGGGTCGGCCCGGTGGTATCTCATGGGGCTTGCTCCATTGATCTGGCTCCTTGTGGATCTTAGGGAGCATGTAAAATCGGCGGGGGCGGGGATCCGGCTCACCAAGGAGGTACTTTTGTTGTTTCAAATTGATACATTTTTTTAGTAGCAGATTACGTATAATCTTTTCTACCATGGGGATGGTTTGGGGGTAAATAGGTTCAGGCAGTGGTTTATAGTAAGTAGTGTCACTCAACTGCCGAGAGCCCTCCCATATGTATTGTGATCCTGTCAAAAATGACAACAGCACTGCCTTTGTCGGCGGGCTTGATCACAATATGCTTATTGCATTTTAGACTATCAAGGGCCTCAACCTCTTCGCGTGTCAAGTTGGGGAAAAAACCGCAGGCGCACAGCCCGAACCGGACAATGTGACCAAGGCCTGGAACTCCGGAGGCAAAAGTCCAGGTGAGGGCTCCCAGTGGGAGCGGGCTGTAAAGGGTCTGGGTTTGAGAAGGTCTTGTTTCTCATAATATAATGCTAGTTTGACACGTCCGTGGTAGTGCTGGAGGTCGAATTTCAACTGATGGCGCCAGTCACTACTCAGATTGGACGAAGGGATAAAGTTGAGGCCCTTGTTGAGAAGTGAAACTACGGGCCAAATTTATCACGTTCTTATTACCCCCCCCGATTTTTCAGGATTTTGGGGGGGCCTAGTTTAAACATTCAAGCCAGTGCTCCAACATACGCAAGTCCAATGGATCAGGTCACCACGGGTATCAAATTCCTGGCTGTCAAGGGCCGGGATGTGAGCGTAATGGTTCCTGATATACATATCATTCAAGTTGGGGTTCTTCCGGTAGGCCGGTACCACATAGTGCCCCAGCAGCCTCCCGCTACTCTCCGAGAAAATACGGAAATGGGTTTTGACTTTTCTCACGACTCTGACGGCCGAAGGAGAGTAGGTGGTGCTCAACGGGCAGAGAAGCTGAAAAGTTAATCAGGGGGATAAGCAATCAGGCATGTGGGAAGGTTTTCCTGGCTGCCCGGAGTGCCCCTTGGAGCTGTTTAAGGGTGGTCTCCTTAACCTTCTGCTCACGGTTATTGATACCGAAGGCTAGGACTAATACGTCAACCTGGACCGTGGCTCTGGTCTTGGCCAGGATGGCTTCCGCGTGGCGAAAATTTGCCCCCGGGTAACTGTCGATCTGAAGGTCAGGCACAGTGAAGGGGGGTATATGACTCAAATTGGAGTCGCCGATCACCAAAATTCTTCTGGTGGCCAGCAATCTCCAATCGAGCATTTTCCTATTGGTGTTTGCGTGTCTGAAAACTTCCTGTACGTCTTCATCCTCTGTGTCAGATGTGTGTGATGAAGTGTCTGGCACAGAAGGGGACTATCAGGCATGTGTGGTGGTGTGTCTGGAACAGAGGGTTCCCTAGGTGTTTGGAAGAGTAGGGGTGAAGTGTTTGTAACCAAGGGTTCACTACGTGTTTGGGAAAGGTGTGGTGAAGAAGTACCTGGGACAGATGTCATGCGACCAAAAGAGAAAAAAAAGTTGGTTGGGGTTAGGACTAAAGTTAGAGTTGGGGTTAGGGTTAGGGTTAGGGTTGGTAGGTATAAAGAAGCTAAAGATTATAGAGAAAAAAGGGTTGGTAAAAGTTGGGGTCAGAGTTGGGTTTAGGACTAAGGTTAGATTTGGCGTTATGGTTGAGGTTGGGTATGGTTGAAGTGAAGTGAATTATATTTATATAGCGCTTTTCTCTAGTGACTCAAAGCGCTTTACATAGTGAAACCCAATATATAAGTTACATTTAAACCATTGTGGGTGGCACTGGGAGCAGGTGGGTAAAGTGTCTTGCCCAAGGACACAACGGCATTGACTAGGATGGCGGAAGCGGGAATCGAACCTGCAACCCTCAAGTTGCTGGCACGGCCACTCTACCAACCGAGCTATGCCGCCCCTATGAGGTGAGGTATGAAGAAGCTAAGGTTAAGGTTACGTATAAAGAAAAAGAGCTGGTTGGGGTTAGGACTAAAGTCGGGTTTGGAGTTGGAGTTAGAGGTTAGGGTTAGAGTTGGGGTTAATACTAAGGTTAGAATTAGAGTTGGAGTCAGGGTTGGACTTAAATGTGAGGGTTAAGAGTTGGTAGGTAAAAAGAAGCTGAAGATTATAGAGAAAAAAGGGTTGGTAAAAGTTGGGGTTAGAGTTGGGTTTAGGACTAAGGTTAGATTTGGAGTTATGGTTGAGGTTGGGTATTGTTGAGGTGAGGTATAAAGAAGCTAAGGTTAAGGTTACGTATAAAGTAAAAGAGCTGGTTGGGGTTAGGACTAAGGTCGGGTTTGGAGTTGGAGTTAGAGGTTAGGGTTAGAGTTGGGGTTAATACTAAGGTTAGAATTAGAGTTGGAGTCAGGGTTGGAGTTAAATGTGAGGGTTGGAGTTAGTAGGTATAAAGAAGCTAAAGATCAAAGAAAAAAAGAAAAGGGGTTGGTTAAGGTTAGGGTCAGAGTCGGGGTCAGAGTTAAGGATTTGGTTCAAAATTGGGTTTAGGACTAAGGTTAGAGTTGGGGTTAATACTAAGGTTAGAATTAGAGTTGGAGTCAGGGTTGGAGTTAAATGTGAGGGTTAGAGTTGGTAGGTATAAAGAAGCTAAAGATTAAAGAAAAAAAGAAAAGGGGTTGGTTAAGGTTAGGGTCAGAGTCGGGGTTAGAGTTAAGGATTTGGTTCAAAATTGGGTTTAGGACTAAGGTTAGAGTTGGGGTTAGGTATCAAGAAGCTAAAGATTAGAGAAAAAATAAATAGTTGGTTAAGATTGGGGTTGGGTTAATGTTAGGTATAAAGAAAAATGGTTAGGTCAGGGTTGGGGTTAGGACTAAGGTCAGAAGTTAGAGTTGGGGTCAGGGTTGGAGTTAGGTTAGGTATAAAGAAGCTAAAGATTAAAGAAAAAGGGTTGGTTAAGGTTAGAGTTGGGGTTAGGGCTAAAGAAGCCAAAGAATAAGGTAAGAACATTGGTTAGGGTTAGGGAAGCAGGGGTGTGGGGGCATAGAAGGTACATAAGGAGAAGTAAAAGGACGGGCTCACACTCACGCCTCATCGAGACCTCGTGCCCAACCTGCTGATCCAAAGGAGCTCCGCCCTGTGGTATTGGGCGAGGCTCTATTTGGGATCCATCTCTACGACAGTTGCCCGGATGGAAGACCACCCCACCCGTGTCACCCGGACTGAAGACCACCCCACCCGTGTAGGACAAAGTGCTGGACCAGGGGAGTCTTGCTACTTTCCTGTCTAACGATATTGTGCTTGTGCTGGGCCAACCTCACAGCCGGGGTACTGCCGGTCTCACCCACGCACATCACGCCACGTCCCTGACACCCAACCACGTACACACAGTTCTTGGCGTGTCGGCTGAAAGACTTTGCCCTTGTGGGGGTTCACCAAAAAGGGGAATCCCTCCGGATGGAGGGCGGGTCTCTAAATGAGCTGACTAGCAGATCACTCAAGTTGGGGTTCTTTCGGAAGGCCGACAGCACATAATTCTCCCGCAGACTCCCACTGCTCCCCACACAGGTCTGGAAGTTGTTTACCTTCCTGGCGACCTGTGCGGCTCTGGGACTGGATGTGGTGATCAGAGGAATTGTGGTTGTCCCAGGGGTAGGCCTCTTCCGGTCCAAGAAGACCCTCAACTGTCGCCTGAGGAGGGACCTGGAATAGCCCCTCCCCTTCAGGGCAGAAAAGAGGGGCCTCAAGTCCTCCAAGAAGCCCCCCCGCCTAGTCCCAATCCTAGGAAACCTTCAAAGTTGTGATTTCACCAACCCCGCAAGGGTATGTTTGGGGTGGGAGCTGTTTTTGTAGAGGAGAGTCCGGGTCTCCTTGAAAAACACCTTGATGTCAAAGAGGTGTGTATTTGAAGTCAGGACCCTTAAAGCTCCAGGAAGTTGATGGACACTCTCTTCATCGACAACATCCTTGCTTTTTTGGAGGATGGCCTGCGCCTGGCAGAACTTAACCCCCAGCTAGTTGTCCTTCTGTAGGTCCAGGGACTGAAAAGATGGGATGTGGCTAATATCCGGTTAGGACTGGGGTTGAGGTTTGGGTTGAGATTAGAGCTAAAGTCAGGGTTAAGACTGAGGTAAGGGTTAGGGCTACAGTTAGCGTTGGGCACAATGGCAGGTTCAAAGCATGACCCTGAGCGAGGGGATCTCATCAGCCAGGACCATTGCCTGAAATTCCGGAGGCAACAGTCCAGGTGAGGGCTCCCAGTCGGACATGGGGGTGAAAAGACCTTGATGCTCCTGTGATATTACCAGAGGTCATAGTTCACCTGACTGAGGTTGGGTGAAGGGACCAAATTGAGGGCTTGGTTGAAGAGGGACAACTGTGAGGGCCACATTTATATTGCCCCCCAAGTGGTCGGGTTTATTGGGACAGCAGATTTAAATGCCGAAGCCAGTGGTTTAGCATTTTCCTGGCTGTGTCATCCGTCCAATGGATGCTGTCCCTCTCGGTCTCAAAATCCTGGCTGTGAAAGACCGGGATGTAGTGGTTCCTAAGGATTTAATTCAGCTGCCTGAGGTGGTTTTTCTATTCCATAAGCAAGGAATCCGAAAAATCCATCAGAGGGGCATCTGGGCAAAGGTGGTCCGGGATGTCCTGACAGCCTTTTTGGAGCTGCTTGACTGTGGTCGCCTTAGGACAAGACCACACTCTCCACATCGACCCTGGTTTTTTGGCGGACGTTAACCCCCTGGGTTGTTGTCCATCTGTAGGTTGAGGGACTGAAAAGATGGGATGCGGTTAATATCGGTTTAGGACTGAGGTCAGGGCTTAAATTAGGGTTAGGACTGAGGTTCGAGCTAAAGTTAGGAATAGAGCTGGAGTTGGGTCTCGGGGTTAGAGCTCGCTTTAAGGCTTGGGGGTTAAGGGGTATGGTTTTAAGGTTGGGGGTAAAAAAAACAGGGCTAGCCATGATGTCCTATCTCTTTTGGTACTTGGATTTGCTTGGTCCTCTCAGTTCTCAGTTGGAGTCCTTTAAGATTTGTAGGTCCTGAAGAAGGCTGGACAAGAACTGCAGTTTTGGACGTGTTCCCACCTGCTCGACGCTTAGAAGGACAAACTGTAGCGACTAAGGGGAAGCTCTCTTGCAACGAGGCGACCGTCGATGTCCGGTGCTCGACGCTCTACTTTGTAAAGCATAAACCGATTTTGGCACTCGAGTCAAAGTCCACCAAGACCCACTTGGACTGATGAGCGGACGGCAAGCCAAGCACACGAAGACGCGAAGGAAGGAATGCAGGAAAACCAAGGATTTCGGTGCTTTTGAGGTCTGGGAAGCTCTTGGCGAGCTCCGTTTGGAAAACGTTTTTCTACATTCGCTCCATGGACGCTGCTACAAGAACTGGTGGACTCGTCCGTGTCTCCTCCTTCCGAGGAGAGGGCCAGGATCCTCACTGGTTGTGGATCACTTCCCAAAGGTCCCAGTATAAAAATAAAATCTGAATGCAGCAGACTTGAGTCCCCCCCCCAAACACATACACACACACACCAAAGTCCTGGAAAACAACATCAATAAATAAGTCGGTCCTTCCATGCCGAGGCGTCCTCACAACCACATGTGCCCGGGACTCGGACTTGGACTCGTCCCCGTCTTGCAAAAGAGCCTCAAAGGATCCAAAGCGGTCCTCAACTCTCGAGGGACATGGCGCCGATGAGCTGCTCCACCTTGTAGGCCAGACGCTGCTTCCTGGCGTGGTCGTCCTGCTCCAAGGCCGCCGTGATCTGAGGACCGACAACAACAACATGGAGTCATGAAAGTGGAGAGGGGAGAAGACTTGTCTGTCAGCCTTGGGCGTTTGATCCCTGAGGAAGTGCGGCCTTCAAAGTGTTGAAAGGAGGCCTGCAGACCAGCTCTCATCTCCTCAATTGCCTGGCAGGTGGAGGTCAATGCCTTTCTTCACCACCAGGGGGAGCCATGCAGCTTCTGATGAGGCAACTGGGCCGGGCCATCCATCCATCCATCCATCCCAACAATCACACCCAATACTGACGACAATGGAGTTTAAAAAAAAATTTATATCATATATTTCACCAATAAAATGTTTTTGAAAAATCAACATTTTCATTCCTATGTGTTGCCCTCAGCGATAGTAAGGATGTTATATTTCCTCACATTTCCTGTTTCTTCTTAACATAAAATACAAAACTAAGTGGCTTTTTTGTATTGTTTCCCCAAAGCAATAAACAATATTCGTAATATAGAATATTTGTAACATTTTGTATTATTGTTTGTATGTTTTATTGTAGTAGAAATTCATAAAAATATTGAAGACACGAATATCAAACAGAAAATACAAAACACTGTGTGAGATATATATATATATATATATATATATATAAATACACACATGAATATGCATATATATGTGTGTGTATATATACACATTTATATAAATGAATGTGTATATATACATAAACTTGTATATGTGTGTATATGTATATATACATGTATATATACATATACACACATACATGTTTATGTATATATACACATTCATTTATATAAATGTGTATATATATACACACATACATATACACACATATATATGCATACATATATATATATATACATAGATACATACATATATACACATACATATACATATATACATACATATATATATATACATACATATATACACATACATACATACATACACACACATACATATATATATACTCATATATGCATACATATATATACATATATATATACACACACACACATATGTACATACATATATATACACATATATATATATATATACACATACATATACATACATATATATATATATATATATACTCATATATGCATACAAATATATATATATATATATATATATACACACACACATATATATACATACACACACATATGTACATACATATATACACACACACACATATATATATATATATATATACATATACACATACATATATATTTACACATACATATATATTTTTACCCATACATAGATATATATATATACACATGTACACATACATATATACATTATATATAGACATATATACAATGTATGTATGTATATATACACACATATTTATACATACATTCATTATATATATATATATAGATATATAGATATATACATAAATACACACATGAATATGTGTAAGTGTAGAATGTGGATATGTGTGTATATATATATATATATATATGTATATATACATATACACACATATACATGTTTATGTGTATATACGCATTTATGTATATAAATGTGTATATATATACACATACATATACACACATATATATGCATACATATATATATATACATACATATATAAATATATATATATATATACCACACACATACATATATACACACGTATACATACATATATAAATATATATACATACATATATATACACATACATATGTTTATGTATATGTGTATATACACATTTACGTATATATATTTAAATGTGTCTATATATATATATATATATATATATACACACACATATATACATACATATATATACACATACATGTATACATATATATATACACACACATTTATATATACATACATATATATATAACATACATACATATACACATACATATGTATACATATATACACACATACATAGATATATATACACATGTACACATACATATATATATACATATATACATGATGTATACATATCTCCATTATGTATGTATGAATATATATATACACACATAAATACATACATTCATTATATATGTATAATATATATATTATATATATAATGTATGTATGTATGTATATATATACATATATATACATATATATATACATATATATAATTATATATATATATATACATACTGAAAATATATATGCTACATACATACATACATACATACATATATACATATATATATATATATATATATATATATATATATATAATATATTATATATATATATATATATATATACATATATATATATATATATATATATATACATATATATACATATATATATATATATATATATATATACATATATATACATAAACCCCCCGCCTTAAAGGCACAGCGTCACAATGACTTGCACTACCTGGCAGCCACCAGCAGAGGGCGCCAACACAAGACTGACCTCCTCGCTGTACTTGCTGATGTAAGAGTAGATCTCGTTGAGGGCACTCAGCATGTTGAACTCGCAGGAGTGCAGCCGGGCCTGCTCTGCCAGGTAGGCGTTCATGTCCTGGTCGCTGATGGCCGGCAGTCGGTTGATGTCGGCGTAGTACCTGCGGGACAGTCGGACATCGCCTCGTCATGGCTGGCGCCCACAAGGTTTGAAATATACATCGTACTTGAAGAGTGGGACTTGAGAACGCTGCAGTCAGTACACTGCCTCCGCAAAGTATTCATGTTTTTTGCCATGTTACATCCTTACTCCCAAATTGAATAACATTCATTTTTGTCCTCAAAATTCTACACACAATACCACATATTGACAATGTGAACGTTTTTTTTTTAAATCCGTCATCCATTCACTACCGCTTATTCCTTTTTTTTCCACTTTTCAAATTAAACCCCCCCAAAATATCACCTTTAGCAGTGAATACTTATGTACATGTGTTTGATTTAGTTTTAATGAATCTGGAAAAAAAAAAAAAAACTATGGACAATGTTATTATGGGGTATTGTGTGTAGAATTTTTAGGACATATAGCCTTACTCTGAAATGGAATAACATTCATTTTTGTCCTCAAAATTCTACACACAATACCACATTTTGACTATGTGAAAGTGTTTTTTTTTGGGGAGGTTTTTTTTCCATCCGTCCATCCATTTTCTACCGCTTATTCCCCTTTTTTTTAACTTTTAAATCAAAAGAAAAAAAAAATCAACCTTTAGCAGTGAATACTTATGTACATGTGATTGGATTTAGTTTTAATGAATCTGAAAAACAAAAAAAAACTTTTGACAATTTTATTATGGGGTATTGTGTGTAGAATTTTGAGGACAGCCTTACTCCGAAATGGAAAAACATTTATTTTTGTCCTCAAAATTCTACACATAATACCACATTTTGACAATGTGAAAGTTTTTATTTTTTTGAGGTTTTTACTGTTTTTTTCAATCCGTCTATCCATTTTCTACCGCTTATTCCCTTTTTTTTAAAAACTTTTCAAATTAAACGAAAAAAATAAATAAACTTTTAGCAGTGAATACTTATGTACATGTAATTTGATTTAGTTTTTATGAATTTGAAAAAAATAAACTTTTGACAATGTTATTATGGGGTATTGTGTGTAGAATTTTGAGGACATCCTTACTCCTTAATGGAATAACATTCATTTTTGTCCTCAAAATTCTACACACAATACCACTTTTTAACAATGTGAAAGGTTTTTTTTGGGGGGGAGTTTTTTTTCCCATCCGTCCATCCATTTCCTACTGCTTATTCCCTTTGAGGACAGCCTTACTCCGAAATGAAATAACATTAATTTTTGTCCTCAAAATTCTACACACAATACCACATTTTGACAATGTGAAAGGTTTTTTATTTTTTTTGGAGGTTTTTTTCTGGGGTTTTTTCAACCTGTCTATCCATTTTCTACCGCTTATTCCCTTTTTTTTAACTTTTCAAATTAAACAAAAATAAAAATAAACTTTTAGCAGTGAATACTTATGTACATGTGATTTGATTTAGTTTTAATGAATCTGGAAAAAATAAACTTTCGACAATGTTATTATGGGGTATTGTGTGTAGAATTTCGAGGACATCCTTACTCCTTAATGGAATAACATTCATTTTTGTCCTCAAAATTCTACACACAATACCGCATATTGACAATGTGAAAGGTTTTTTTTTTTGGGAGTTTTTTTTTTTCCATCCGTCCATCCATTTCCTACCGCTTATTCCCTTTGAGGACAGCCTTACTCCGAAATGGAATAACATTCATTTTTGTCCTTAAAATTCTACACACAATACCACATATTGACAATGTGAAAGGTATTTTATTTTTTTTTGAGGTTTTTTTCTGTTTTTTTTCAACCCGTCTATCCATTTTCTACCGCTTATTCCCTTTTTTTTTTTACTTTTCAAATGAAACAAAAATAAAAATCAACTTTTAGCAGTGAATACTTATGTACATGTAATTTGATTTAGTTTTAATGAATTTGAAAAAAATAAACTTTTGACAATGTTATTATGGGGTATTGTGTAGAATTTTGAGGACAGCCTTACTCCTTAATGGAATAACATTCATTTTTGTCCTCAAAATTCTACACACAATACCGCATATTGACAATGTGAAAGGTTGTTTATTTTTTGGGGGGGTTTTTTTCCCCATCCATTCATTTTCTACCGCTTATTCCCTTTTTTTTAATTTCTCAAATAAAAAAATAAAAAAAATCAACCTTTAGCAGTGAATACTTATGTACATGTGATTTGATTTAGTTCGAATGAATCCAGGAAAAAAAAAAAAAATTTGACAATGTTATGGGGTATTGTGTGTGGAATTTTGAGGACAGCCTTACTCTGAAATGGAATAACATTATTTTTTGTCCTCAGAATTCTACACACAATACCACATTTTGACTATGTGAACGTTTTTTTGGGGGGAGGTTTTTTTTCCATCCGTCCATCCATGTTCTACCGCTTATTCCTTTTTTTTGTTAACTTTTCAAATTAAAAGAAAAAAAAATCAACCTTTAGTAGTGAATACTTATGTACATGTGATTGGATTTAGTTTTAATGAATCTGAAAAAAAAAAAAAAAAACTTTTGACAATTTTATCATGGGGTATTGTGTGTAGAATTTTGAGGACAGCCTACTCCGAAATGGAAAAACATTAATTTTTGTCCTCAAAATTCTACACACAATACCACATTTTGACAATGTGAAAGTTTTTTTTTGTTGTTGAGGTTTTTACTGTTTTTTTCAACCCGTCTATCCATTTCCTACCGCTTATTCCCTTTTTTTTAACTTTTCAAATTAAACAAAAATAAAAATCAACTTTTAGCAGTGAATACTTATGTACATGTGATTTGATTTAGTTTTAATGAATCTGGGAAAAATAAACTTTTGACAATGTTATTATGGGGTATTGTGTGTAGAATTTCGAGGACAGCCTTACTCCGAAATGGAAAAACATTAATTTTTGTCCTCAAAATTCTACACACAATACCGCATATTGACAATGTGAAAGGTTGTTTATTTTTTGTTTTTTTCCCCCCCCCATCCATTCATTTTCTACCGCTTATTCCCTATTTTTTAACTTCTCAAATTAAAAAAAAAAAAAATCAACCTTTAGCAGTGAATACTTATGTACATGTGATTTGATTTAGTTTTAATAAATCTGGGAAAAAAAACCTTTGGACAATTGTTGTGTGAATGTGTAAATGTGCAACTATTGTCAAAGTGCTTTGAGTACCTTGAAGGTAGAAAACACTATACAAGTACAACCTATATTATGGGGTATTGTGTGTAGAATTTTGAGGACATAACATTTATTTACTCCATTTTGGAATAACTCTGAGATAACAAAATACGGAAATAACTTTCCAGATGCACTGAAACTGGCAGTTGGCAGGGCTTCACTTTAGGATGTGTAGCGAAGCCTTCCATTGGACATAACTGTCCTCACATGTTTACATTTATTACATCTTCATGAGGTATTTATGGATAAAATTAGGAAAAACATGTGGAGTCACCATTCGGGGCGCCCTGACACACACTTTTTACCTGCGATACTGGAGCCTAGCGTGTTGGTTGATACGATATCTGCAGGAATCACACCCACTTTTATAATTACGTAGTGTTGATTGTTAGACAAGGTTTGATCAAACAGAGAAACAATAATAGACATAAAAAACACCAAGCTATTAATTGTCCACCATTTGGGATGGACTCATGTTGGGGTGGAGCTGGACTCATGATGCGGACACATTTGTTACTGCATACTTTCTCATATGTGTAAGTAATGTGCATTTTTGGGATATTTGTTTATATTGACAGGTTTGTTTAATTACCGGCACTTACTTCGTCTGTCTCGCTTGTGTGCTATCGTGTGCTTGGCTGTTGTGTAGCTGCTTGCCCCTGGTAGCATGTTTACCTTTTGAGCTGTTAACTGCTTGTATCGCAGCATTTATACTTTCTTGCTGATATCCGACTGATATCAGTATCGGATCGGGTCACCCCCGAGTCCTGAGGGTAAAAAAAAGTCTGAGCAAATTGGCAAATCTCGATACCAATATTTTGGCACCGGTACCAAAATGTGTTTTGATACTTTTCTAAATAAAGGGGACCACAAAAAATGTCATTATTGTCTTCATTGTAAGAAAAAATGTTAGTGTAAATGAACCATGTGTTTATTATTGTAATTTAGTCCTTCAATAAAATGTTGAACATACTAGACAACTTGTCTTTTAGTAGTAAGTAAACAAACAAAGTAACATATTGTGTCATTTATACACTTATTATTTTCTACACATTATGAGGGACAAACTGTAAAAATTGATTATTAATTCACTTGTTCATTTCCTGTTAATATCTGCTTATTTTCAGTTTTATCCTGTTCTATCTACACTTCTGTTAAAATGTAATAATCACTTATTCTTCTCTTTTTTGACACTTGACATTAGTTTTGGATGATACCACACATTTAGGTATCGATCCGATACCAAGTAGTTACAGGATCATACAAAAAATAATAATACCTAATACACCAGTAATGATTTGGTTAAAAAATACTGATGTAAAGGGTAGGTGTCGTTCTGTTTTCTGTTGTAACATGTTCTATCTACACTTCTGTTCAAATGTAATAATCACTTATTCTTCTCTTCTTTGATATTTGACATTAGTTTTGGATGATACCACACATTTAGGTATCGATCCGATACCAAGTAGTTACAGGATCACACAATAAAATATAATACCGAATACACCAGTAATAATATGGTTAAAAAATACTGATGTAAAGGGTAGGTGTCGTTCTGTTTTCTGTTGTAACATGTTCTATCTACACTTCTGTTCAAATGTAATAATCACTTATTCTTCTCTTCTTTGATACTTGACCTTAGTTTTGGATGGTACTACACATTTAGGTATGGATCCGATACCAAGTAGTTACAGGATCACACAATAAAATATAATACCTAATACACCAGTAATAATATGGTGAAAAAATACTGATGTAAAGGGTAGGTGTCGTTCTGTTTTCTGTTGTAACATGTTCTATCTACACTTCTGTTCAAATGTAATAATCACTTATTCTTCTCTTCTTTGATACCACACATTAGTTTTGGATGATACCACACATTTAAGTATGGATCAGATACCAAGTAGTTACGGGATTATACAATAAAATACAATATCTAATACACCAGTAATAATATGGTGAAAAAATACTGATGTAAAGGGTAGGTGTCGTTCTGTTTTCTGTTTGAACATGTTCTATCTACACTTCTGTTAAAATGTAATAATCACTTATTCTTCTCTTCTTTGATACTTGACATTAGTTTTGGATGATACCACACATTTAAGTATGGATTCGATACCAAGTAGTTACAGGATCGCACAATAAAATATAATACCTAATACACCAGTAATAATATGGTGAAAAAATACTGATGTAAAGGGTAGGTGTCGTTCTGTTTTCTGTTGTAACATGTTCTATCTACACTTCTGTTAAAATCTAATAATCACTTATTCTTCTCTTCTTTGATATTTTACATTAGTTTTGGATGATACCACACATTTAGGTATGGATCCGATACCAAGTAGTTACAGGATCACACAATAAAATATAATACCTAATACACCAGTAATAATATGGTTAAAAAATACTGATGTATAGGGTAGGTGTCGTTCTGTTTTCTGTTGCAACATGTTCTATCTACACTTCTGTTCAAATGTAATAATCACTTATTCTTCTCTTCTTTGATACCACACATTAATTTTGGATGATACCACACATTTAAGTATGGATCCGATACCAAGTAGTTACGGGATCATACAATAAAATATAATATCTAATACACCAGTAATAATATGGTTAAAAAATACTGATGTAAAGGGTAGGTGTCGTTCTGTTTTCTGTTGTAACATGTTCTATCTACACTTCTGTTCAAATGTAATAATCACTTATTCTTCTCTTCTTTGATACCACACATTAGTTTTGGATGATACCACACATTTAGGTATCGATTTGATACCAAGTAGTTACAGGATCATACATTGGTCACATTCAAAGTCCTCATGTGTCCAGGGACTTATTTACTGACTTCATAAACATAACATACATTTTTTAAAAAGGAAAAAAGATCTTGTGATGTTAAAAAAATATTGATGTAATCATAGATACACTCTTGTACTTGGTATCATTACAGTGGATGTCAGGTGTAGATCCACCCATGGCGTTTGTTTACATTGTGACGGCGGTGAGCTATTGTATCCTCCTACGGTGTGTAGTGAAGCATGTTTAGCTAGCCTTCATCCTCCAGTGATAATGCTAATTGTAAGAAACTTACTTTATTGGCCACAATGGAGACAATGTACTTTTTAGAGGCGGTATAGTACTGAATATGATTCATTAGTATGTACCGAACGGTACACCGTACAACCCTGATGTCTTGTTGCATGAACCTTGCATTCATTGAATTGAAATATAGACTTTTTAAAGACGTGTAGCGAAGCCTTCATGTGGATTTATGGCTTGGTAGGAGGTGAGGATGACAAAAAGATGCCAAAGCTCAAGGCGCCAGGTGAACTCTGACAAAGAGATTGAAGGAGGCTCTGACCTTTCCACCCAGCTCTTGTAGTTGGGGATGTCTTTAGCGTAGAGCAGCTTGTTGGACGGCGAGTCCTTGCCCAGGCGGTGCTCGGAGGTGGAGCAGGAGTCCATGAAGGTCTGGGCCACCACAGACAGGCAGGCGTCCGTGATGCTGCTCTTGTGGATGTCGAACACAAACTGAGGGTTCTTGATCACGTTCACCCAGAAGCGCAGCGGCAGGCTGGCGAGGACAAAAGGCGAGGAGGGCGTCAGCAGGGGAGGGGGGATGCACTTCCACCAGCGGCGGCGGCGGCGGCGGCGGCGGCCTCGCCTCTTACCAGTTGCTCTTCCACGTGTGACGCACGTCCGTGTCGTGAATGTCGTGCTTGTCGGCCTGCTCGTCCAGGAAGTCGAACATGTACTTGATGGCCAGCGGCAAGGCGCTGCCTCGGTGGACCGTGCTGAACAGCGTCTCGAAAAGGTCGTCCACAAACTTTTGCAGCGTTCCCTGAGCAGACAGGAAGTAGGTACCATTCACAACCTGGGGGGTACTTCATGCAAAGACTGAAGAATGTTTTGAACATTTTTAGTCAAGAAAATGTCATAAGGTGTTGTACTCCTCAACGTACATAATCTATTTCTTTCATTACATTTACAGTTTGTCTTCTGCAAAGCTAACGAAATATGTTTCGTAAATATCGGAAGGGTTGTACTCCTCAACGTACCTAACCTATTTATTTCTTTAACATTGCAGACAGTTTGTCTTCTGTGAACATACTCAATTATCCTAAAAAAACGCCCCCGAAAACACATTCTTCTGCAAAGCTAACATGCTGTACAATGTTTCGTAAATATCGGAGGTGTTGTACTCATCAACGAACCTAACCTATTTCTTTCGTGATCATTGCAGACAGTTTATCGTCTTCTAAGAACATACTAATTTATCTCTAAAAACAAATTCTTCTACAAAGCTAACATGCTGTACAATCTGTTTCGTAAATATCGGAGGTGTTGTACTCATCAACAAACCTAACGTATTTCTTTCGTGATCATTGCAGACAGTTAATCGTCTTCTAAGAACATACTAAATTATCTTAATCGGCTCCGAAAACACATTCTTCTATAAAGCGAACAAACCGTACAATATGTTTCGTAAATATCGGAGGTGTTGTACTCGTCAACGTACCTAACTTATTTATTTCGTAAACAATGCAGACAGTTAGTCTTCTACGGACATACTCAATTATCCGAAAAAAACGCCCCCGAAAACACATTCTTCTGCAAAGCTAACAAGCTGTACAATGTTTCGTAAATATCGGAGGTGTTGTATTCGTCAACGAACCTAACCTTTTTCCTTCGTGATCATTGCAGACAGTTTATAGTCTTCTAAGAAGATACTAAATTATCTCTAAAAACACATTCTTCTACAAAGCTAACATGCTGTACAATATGTTTCGTAAATATCGGAGGTGTTGTACTCATCAACAAACCTAACGTATTCCTTTCGTGATCATTGCAGACAGTTAATCGTCTTCTAAGAACATACTAAATTATCTTAATCGGCTCCGAAAACACATTCTTCTGTAAAGCGAACAAACCGTACAATATGTTTCGTAAATATCGGAGGTGTTGTACTCGTCAACGTACCTAACTTATTTATTTCGTAAACAATGCGGACAGTTAGTCTTCTACGGACATACTCAATTATCCGAAAAAAACGCCCCCGAAAACACATTCTTCTGCAAAGCTAACAAGCTGTACAATGTTTCGTAAATATCGGAGGTGTTGTACTCGTCAACGAACCTAACCTTTTTCTTTCGTGATCATTGCAGACAGTTTATCGTCTTCTAAGAAGATACTAAATTATCTCTAAAAACACATTCTTCTACAAAGCTAACATGCTGTACAATATGTTTCGTAAATATCGGAGGTGTTGTACTCGTAAACGTACCTAACTTATTTATTTCGTTAACATTAACAGTTTGTCTTCAACGAACATACTAGATCATCTTAAAAATCGGCTGCGAAAACACGTTTTTCTGCAAAGCTAACATGCTGTACAATATGTTTCGTAAATATCGGAGGTGTTGTACTCGTCAACGTATCTAACTTATTTATTTCGTAAACAATGCAGACAGTTAGTCTTCTGTGAACATACTCAATTATCCTAAAAAAAACGCCCCTGAAAACGTGTTCTTCTGCAAAGCTAACATGCTGTACAATGTTTCGTAAATATCGGAGGTGTTGTACTCGTCAACGAACCTAACCTCGATTATCTTACTGAAATATCTTAAATGTATACGAATACACGTCTCATGCAAAGCTAACATACTCGACCGTACGTTTTGAAAACATCGGATGCGTCAACAAACCTAACCTCGTTTTTTTCGTACACATTGCAAACAGTTTATCATCTTCGATTAACTTACTGAAATATTTTAAATGTATACAAATACACGTCTTATGTAAACATACTTGACCGAATGTTTTGAAAACATCGGATAGGTCATCGTGTTTTTGTAAACATTGCAGATAATTTATCATCCTCGATTATCTTACTGAAATATCTTAAATGTATACGAATCCACGTCTCATGCAAAGCTAACATACTCGACCGTACGTTTTGAAAACATCGGATGCGTCAACAAACCTAACCTCGTTTTTTTTCATAAACATTGCAAACAGTTTATCATCTTCGATTAACTTACTGAAATATTTTAAATGTATACAAATACACGTCTTATGTAAACATACTTGACCGAATGTTTTGAAAACATCGGATGCGTCATCGTGTTTTCGTAAACATTGCAGATAGCTTATCATCCTCAATTATCTTACTGAAATATCTTAAATGTATACGAATACACGTCTCATGCAGAGCTAACATACTCGACCGTACGTTTTGAAAACATCGGATGCGTCAACAAACCTAAGTACATTTTTTTGTAAACATTGCAGACAGTTTATGATCTTCGATTAACTTATTGAAATATTTTAAATGTATACAAATACACGTCTTATGTAAACATACTTGACCGAATGTTTTGAAAACATCGGATGCGTCATCGTGTTTTCGTAAACAATGCAGATAGTTTATCATCCTCGATTATCTTACTGAAATATCTTAAATGTATACGAATACACGTCTCATGCAAAGTTAACATACTCGACCATACGTTTTGAAAACATCGGATGCGTCAACAAACCTAACCATGTTTTTTCGTAAACAATGCAGACAGTTTATCATCTTCGATTATCTTACTGAAATATTTTAAATGAAATACACGTCTTGCCGAGCTAACATGCTCGACCGTACGTTTTGAAAACATCGAATGCGTCAACGTTTTTTCGTAAACATTGCAGACAGTTTATCGTCTTCTATGAACGTACACAATTATTTCAAACATACGAAAACACTGCACAGTTTTTTTTTTGTAAACAGTTGTCATCACCGAAAAAAACTACGTTTTTCGTAAAAATTGAAGACAATTTATCGTCTTTTATTACCTTACTAAACCATCTCAAATGTTCCAAAGCTAACATGCAGTATTTGTCCTAAACAACGGCGAACAAATGTGGTCTTCATGAAGTCATTATTGGCTTAGTCTAAGCGACAAGACGGAAACAAACCTCACAATCAATCAATCAATCAATGTTTACTTATATAGCCCTAAATCACTAGTGTCTCAAAGGGCTGCACAAACCACTACGACATCCTCGGTAGGCCCACATAAGGGCAAGGAAAACTCACACCCAGTGGGACGTCGGTGACAATGATGACTATGAGAACCTTGGAGAGGAGGAAAGCAATGGATGTCGAGCGGGTCTAACATGATACTGTGAAAGTTCAATCCATAATGGATCCAACACAGTCGCGAGAGTCCAGTCCAAAGCGGATCCAACACAGCAGCGAGAGTCCCGTTCACAGTGGAGCCAGCAGGAAACCATCCCAAGCGGAGGCGGATCAGCAGCGCAGAGATGTCCCCAGCCGATACACAGGCGAGCAGTACATGGCCACCGGATCGGACCGGACCCCCTCCACAAGGGAGCGAGTATGATGTCACCTAGCGGCAGCATGTAGATGCTGAAGAGTGCAGGGCCAAGGACCGAACCCTGGGGAACTCCACACGTTACCTTAACGTAGTCCGAGGTCACATTGTTATGGGAGACACACTGCATCCTATCAGTAAGATAAGAGTTAAACCAAGACAGGGCTAAGTGTGACATACCAATTCGTGTTTTGATACGTTCTAATAAAATATTATGATCGACGGTATCGAAAGCAGCGCTAAGATCGAGGAGCAGCAACATAGATGACGCATCAGAATCCATCGTTAGCAATAGATCATTAGTCATTTTTGCGAGGGCTGTCTCCGTGGAGTGATTTGCCCTGAAACCGGATTGAAAGGTTTCACATAGATTGTTAGACGCTAAGTGTTCATTTAACTGCTCCGCAACAATTTTTTCGAGGATTTCTGAAATAAAGGGAAGGTGAGACACCGGTCGGTAGTTTACCATGAGGTCAGGATCGAGGTTAGGTCTTTTAAGAAGAGGATGAATAACCGCTTTTTTGAATGCGAGGGGAACAACTGATTTCACAAACATGGAAGAACATTTAGTGAGGAGAATGTACGTGTTTCTGTGAACGCTGAACAACCGTTTGTGTTCTCCTAACACTTGAAACTAAAAAGTACACTTTAGTCAACTTTATGTACATTTTTTGTACAATTGAAGTGATTTTCCTTCAAATGAAACCTGTAAAAATGATGTAACCAACACTTTTTCCATAATCTCATTCCATTGTGGTCTGGATTTCCACATTTCCAGCATCGTTCAGCCTGTTAAGCTGTGTAGTTTGATGGTAAAAGACGAGATGTTTCCCACCTTGGTGGCCAGCAGCCGGGTCAGGTAGATCTCGGAGACCATCTTGCTGCCGCGGTCTCCTTCCTTCTGGTCCCCGTGCTCGTGGTTCTTCACCAAGTGCCACACCTTCACGCCGCTCTCTAGATCGGGCGTGATCATGGGGGCGCGGGACCGCAGGCTGTCTGGACTGCCGGTGTAGCGGAACGAGGAGTCTGGACAACACACAACAACAACAAAATGAACTTCTTAGGACCTATTTGCTTGATGGCGTCCACAAATGTTGAGACACAGGTGACTGCCAGTCCAAGGAAGGCGTGTGTCGAACTGAGGAAATACTCTCAAGCTGCAATGGGTTTTTTTGTGAAGCCTGAAATTTCACGTGAATACCACTTCTGGGGTTTAAGGAGAGGGCCACCATGTTCACAAGTTCATTGTTGTGTTGGTGTTAACATTCTTGTTCGTGATTCCCAGAGGCCAAAAAAAGTCTGTTTTCTATTGGGGCTCCAGTACTCTGGAATGTTCTAGCAGTAACAGTTAGAGATGCTACCTCAGTAGTTCCATCTTAAAACTTATTTTAGACCAGTTGATCTGCCGTCTCTTTTCTGCTCTGCCCCCCCTCTCCTGCGTGGAGAAGGGGGCACAGATTTGGTGACCACAGATGAAGCGCTAGCTGTTCAAAGTGGGGACCCGTGGTGGATCACTCATCTGTGGATCAGTTGATGATGTCTCTGTGCTGCAGACCTGACTCCACCAAAGATGATCTCCTGCTGGTCCCACTATGACCTGGACTCTCACTATTATGTTAGATCCACTATGGACTGGACTTTTACTATTATGTTAGATCCACTATGGACTGGACTCTCACACTATTATGTTAGATCCACTATGGACTGGACTCACTATTATGTTAGATCCACTATGGACTGGACTCTCACACTATTATGTTAGATCCACTATGGACTGGACTTTTACTATTATGTTAGATCAACTATGGACTGGACTCTCACACTATTATGTTAGATCCACTATGGACTGGACTTTCACTATTATGTTAGATCCACTATGGACTGGACTCTCACTATTATGTTAGATCCACTATGGACTGGACTTTCACTATTATGTTAGATCCACTATGGACTGGACTTTTACTATTATGTTAGATCCACTATGGACTGGACTCTCACTATTATGTTAGATCCACTATGGACTGGACTTTCACTATTATGTTAGGTCCACTATGGACTGGACTCTCACACTATTATGTTAGATCCACTATGGACTGGACTCTCACTATTATGTTAGATCCACTATGGACTGGACTCTCACACTATTATGTTAGATCCACTATGGACTGGACTCTCACACTATTATGTTAGATCCACTATGGACTGGGCTCTCGCACTATTATGTTAGATCCACTATGGACTGGACTCTCACTATTATGTTAGATCCACTATGGACTGGACTCTCACACTATTATGTTAGATCCACTATGGACTGGACTCTCACTATTATGTTAGATCCACTATGGACTGGACTCTCACTATTATGTTAGATCCACTATGGACTGGACTCTCACACTATTATGTTAGATCCACTATGGACTGGACTCACACTATTATGTTAGATCCACTATGGACTGGACTCTCACTATTATGTTAGATCCACTATGGACTGGACTCACACTATTATGTTAGATCCACTATGGACTGGACTCTCACTATTATGTTAGATCCACTATGGACTGGACTCTCACTATTATGTTAGATCCACAATGGACTGGACTCTCACACTATTATGTTAGATCCACTATGGACTGGACTCTCACTATTATGTAAGATCCACTATGGACTGGACTCTCACACTATTATGTTAGATCCACTATAGACTGGACTCTCACTATTATGTTAGATCCACTATGGACTGGACTCTCACACTATTATGTTAGATCCACTATGGACTGGACTCTCACACTATTATGTTAGATCCACTATGGACTGGACTCTCACACTATAATGTTAGATCCACTACGGACTGGACTCTCACTATTATGTTAGATCCACTATGGACTGGACTCTCACACTATTATGTTAGATCCACTATGGACTGGACTCTCACTATTATGTTAGATCCACTATGGACTGGACTCTCACTATTATGTTAGATCCACTACGGACTGGACTCTCACACTATTATGTTAGATCCACTATGGACTGGACTCTCACTATTATGTTAGATCCACTATGGACTGGACTCTCACTATTATGTTAGATCCACTATGGACTGGACTCTCACACTATTATGTTAGATCCACTATGGACTGGACTCTCACTCTATGAACTAGATCCACTCCAAGTCCATTGCACCGGTCCCCTCCAAGGTTTTTCATTGTCATCCCAATGGGTTGAGTTTTTCCTTGCCCTGATGTGGGATCTGAGCAGAGGATGTCGTCGTAGTCGTGCAGCCCTTTGAGACACTGGTGATTTAGGGCCATATAAACATACTTTGTTGCTAACATGATGGCACCTTCTCCGCCACACGGTGGTGAAAAGGCGCTAGCACAAAAACCACAATGAAGCCCCCAAAGGTCTCCCTCCTCCCTCGGTGCTACCACAAAGCTAATTAAGCAAGCAGCCAAGCCTCTCTGGGGCCTCTCTTGGGCCCCTGGAGGACCGGGGAGATCTGAGCATCTACACGCCGATGGAGACGAGGGAGATATTCCTCACCTGACTTCAAAGGCAGCTACAAATGGTTGTCTGCCAATAACGACACACATAGTTTGTCTGCCAATAACGACACACATAGTTTGTCTGCCAATAACGACACACATAGTTTGTCTGCCAATAACGACACACGTAGTTAGTCTGCCAAGAACGACACACGTACTTTGTCTGCTAATAACGACACACATAGTTTGTCTGCCATTAACGACACACGTAGCTAGTCTGCCAATAACGACACGTAGTTTTTCTGCTAATAACGACACACGTAGTTAGTCTGCCAATAACAACACACATAGTTTGTCTGCCAATAACGACACACGTAGTTTTTCTGCCAATAACGACACACGTAGTTAGTCTGCCAATAACGACACACAGTTTGTCTGCCAATAACGACACACGTAGTTTGTCTGCCAATAACGACACACGTAGTTTGTCTGCCAATAACGACACACGTAGTTAGTCTGCCAAGAACGACACACATACTTTGTCTGCCAATAACGACACACATAGTTAGTCTGCCAATAACGACACACGTAGTTAGTCTGCCAATAACGACACACGTAGTTAGTCTGCCAAGAACGACACACATACTTTGTCTGCCAATAACGACACACATAGTTTGTCTGCCAATAACGACACACGTAGTTAGTCTGCCAATAACGACACACGAAGTTTGTCTGCCAATAACGACACACACGTAGTTTGTCCGCCAATAACGACACACGTAGTTTTTTCTGCCAATAACTAAACAAGTAGTTTGTCTGCCAATAACAACACATAGTTTGTCTGCCAATAACGACACACATATATGTCTGCCAATAACGACACACGTAGTTTGTCTGCCAATAACGACACACGTAGCTAGTCTGCCAATAACGACACACATAGTTTGTCTGCCAATAACGACACACGTAGTTTGTCTGCCAATAACGACACACGTAGCTAGTCTGCCAATAACGACACACATAGTTTGTCTGCCAATAACGACACATGTAGTTTTTCTGCCAATAACGACACACGTAGCTAGTCTGCCAATAACGACACACATACTTTGTCTGCCAATAACGACACACGTAGTTTTTCTGCCAATAACGACACACGTAATTTGTCTGCCAATAACGACACACGTAGTTTGTCTGCCAATAACGACACACGTAGTTTGTCTGCCAATAACGACACACGTAGTTTGTCTGCCAATAACGACACACGTAGCTAGTCTGCCAATAACGACACACAGTTTGTCTGCCAATAACGACACACGTAGTTAGTCTGCCAATAACGACACACGAAGTTTGTCTGCCAATAACGACACACGTAGTTAGTCTGCCAAGAACGACACACATACTTTGTCTGCCAATAACGACACACCTAGTTTGTCTGCCAATAACGACACCACTGTCACACCACACGCAACAGCAACATCACGGCAAGGTGGAAAGTCAAGCGGGCATGAATGAAATCATTCGACAACATGCTCTGCTTCGTGTGTGCTTTTTCTTTGGCTTTTTGTGGCTCTATTTGACCTTTTAAGATGGGTTGAATGTCAACATTTTGACATCATGCTAAGTCAGCATATTCGCTGGGGAAAAAACCGATAATGAATCGTACATCTCCAATGTCTGAAACTGACGGGTGGATATCAGGGCTACATTTTAAGTAGTGTAGCGAAGCCTTGGTTTTTTTTTGTTTTTACAAGGTTATTTTTAGTCAGCTGGTGGGCATCACAGTGGCACAGGGGTTCGTGTGTGTGCCTCACAGAACAAAGGTCCTGGGTTCGATCTCAAGGTCTTTCTGTGTGGAGTTTGCATGTTCTCCCTGTGAATGCGTGGGTTCTCTCCGGGTACTCCGGCTTCCTCCCACCTCCAAAGACATGCACCTGGCGATAGGCCCCTCCCACCTCCAAATAAATGCACCTGGGGATAGGCCCCTCCGACTTTCAAAGACATGCACCTGGGGATAGGCCCTTCCCACTTTCAAACACATGTACCTGGGGATAGGCCCCTCCCACCTCCAAAGACTTGCACTTGGGGATAGGCCCCTCCCACCTCCAAAGACATGCACCTGGGAATAGGCCCCGCCCACCTCCAAAGACATGTACTTGGGGATAGGCCCCTCCCACCTCCAAAGACATGTACCTGGGTATAGGCCCCTCCCACCTCCAAAGACATGCACCTAGGCTCCTCCCACCTCCAAAAAACATGCACCTGGGGATAGGGCCCTCCCACCTCCAAAGACATGCACCTGGGGATAGGCCCCTCCCACTTCCAAAGACATGCACCTGGGGATAGGCCCCTCCCACCTCCAAAGACACGCACCTGGGGATAGACCCCTCCCACCTCCAAAGACATGCACCTGGGGTTAGGCTCCTCCCACCTCCAAAGACATGCACCTGGGGATAGGCCCCTCCCACCTCCAAAGATATGCACCTGGGGATAGGCTCCTCCCACCTCCAAAAAAACATGCACCTGGGAATAGGCCCCTCCCACCTCCAAAGACATGCACCTGGGGATAGGCCCCTCCCACCTCCAAAGACATGCACCTGGGGATAGGCCCCTCCCACCTCCAAAGACATGCACCTGGCGGTAGGCCCCTCCCACCTCCAAAGACATGCACCTGGGGATAGGCCCCTCCCACCTCCAAAGAAACGCACCTGGGGTTAGGCCCCTCCCACCTCCAAAGACATGCACCTGGGGATAGGCCCCTCCCACCTCCAAAGACATGCACCTGGGGTTAGGCCCCTCCCACCTCCAAAGACATGCACCTGGGGGTAGGCCCCTCCCACCTCCGAACACATGTACCTGGGGATAGGCCCCTCCCACCTCCAAACACATGCACCTGGGGATAGGCCCCTCCCACCTCCAAAGACACGCACCTGGGGTTAGGCCCCTCCCACCTCCAACGACATGCACCTGGGGATAGGCCCCTCCCACCTCCAAAGACATGCACCTGGGGATAGGGCCCTCCCACCTCCAAAAAACATGCACCTGGGGATAGGGCCCTCCCACCTCCAAAGACATGCACCTGGGGATAGGCCCCTCCCACCTCCAAAGACATGCACCTGGGGATAGGCCCCTCCCACCTCCAAAGACACGCACCTGGGGATAGGCCCCTCCCACCTCCAAAGACATGCACCTGGGGTTAGGCCCCTCCCACCTCCAAAGACATGCACCTAGGCTCCTCCCACCTCCAAAAAACATGCACCTGGGGATAGGCCCCTCCCACCTCCAAAGACATGCACCTAGGCTCCTCCCACCTCCAAAAAACATGCACCTGGGGATAGGGCCCTCCCACCTCCAAAGACATGCACCTGGGGTTAGGCCCCTCCCACCTCCAAAGACATGCACCTAGGCTCCTCCCACCTCCAAAGACATGCACCTGGGGATAGGCTCCTCCCACCTCCAAAAAACATGCACCTGGGGATAGGCCCCTCCCACCTCCAAAGACATGCACCTGGGGTTAGGCCCCTCCCACCTCCAAAGACATGCACTTGGGGATAGGCCCCTCCCACCTCCAAAGACATGCACCTGGGGTTAGGCCCCTCCCACCTCCAAACACATGTACCTGGGGATAGGCCCCACCCACCTCCAAAGACGTGCACCTGGGGATAGGCCCCTCCCACCTCCAAAGACATGCACTTGGGGATAGGTTGATTGGCAACACTAAATGGTCCCTAGTGTGTGAATGTTGTCTATCCATCTGTGTTGGTCCTGTGGTGAGGTGGCGACTTGTCCAGGGTGTACTCCACCTTCCAGCAAAGTGTAGCTGGGATTGGCTCCAGAAGCCCCCCCGATTCCAAGAGGGACATAGTAGACTTAGAATAATAATGTTACGAATCTTAAACAAATCTGTCCTCTGTGGGGCTCATCCAGCTCGCTTTCATTAGTTGCCGAGCGCCACGGACTAAAGAGTCTAAATGGTCATAAGGTGGACTTCCCTGGTTGCTACCAGGCGGTGAGTGACCTACCGTATCTGCTGATGGAGGACCGTGATATGCTTGCTGAGGTGGGGATGTTGTAGGACGAGGTCTGCTTGGGCACCAGCGCCACCACGCAGCGATCGGACACCTGTCAGGACCAGACACCACGTCGTTAGTGAACGTCTCCAGTTGCGGGGAGGTGAATGATGTCATCGTCACTAATCAAGGAGGTGAATGATGTCATCGTCACCAATTAAGGAGGTGAATGATGTCATCGTGTGTGCAAGTGGAGAAGATGATACCATGCGGCACGTGCAATTTAACACACCCCGCCTTTTTTACCACGCCGTGGAGGAGAAACGCGTCCTCCCTAGGACATCACATGACACGCAGGATGAGCCCGCCCACCACATCCCTGAGGACGGTTATGTCCTGCCCCAAAAAAGGCTTCACTACACATCCTAAATGTAAATTCAGCCAGCGATTGTGCAAGTTGTCCCACTTCAAATGATGACAGAGGTCTGTCATTTTCATCACTTCAACTGGGAGAGACGGAATGTGAAAAACAAAAAAAATCCAGGAATTCACATTGTAGGAATTTCAAAGAATGTATTTGTAAATTATGGTGGAAAATAAGTATTCGGTCAACCATTCAAAGCTCTCACTGATGGAAGGAGGTTTTGGCTCAAAATCTCACGATACATGGCCCCATTTGTTCTTTCCATAACAAGGATCAATTGTCCTGTCCACTTAGCAGAAAAACAGCCCCAAAGCATGATGTTTCCACCCCCATGCTTCTTGGGATGCAACTCAGTATTCTTCTTCCTCCAAACACGACCAGTTGAGTTTATACACCATACCTACTGTGAAGCATGGGGGTGGAAACATCATGCTTTGGGGCTGTTTTTCTGCTAAGGGGACAGGACGATTGATCCGTGTTAAGGAAAGAACGAATGGGGCCATGTATCGTGAGATTTTGAGCCAAAACCTCCTTCCATCAGTGAGAGCTTTAAATGGTTGACCGAATACTTATTTTCCACCATAATTTACAAATAAATTCTTTAAAATTCCTACAATGTGAATTCCTGTCTCTCCCAGTTGAAGTGTACCTATGATGAAAATTACAGACCTCTGTCATCATTTAAATTTTTTTCTAAATTAAATTATATTTATATAGCGCTTTTCTCTAGTGACTCAAAGCACTTTACATAGTGACACCCAATATCTAAGTTACATTTAAGTGGGAGAACTTGCACAATCGGTGTCTGACTAAATACTTTTTTGCCCCACTGTATATATATATATATATATATATATATATATATATATATATATATATATATATATATATATATATATATATATATGTATACATTCCTGACTATTTTATACACCCCGCTACCTCCCCCCTCCTCGTGCGTCGATAAGGTGGGCGGGGTTGGGGGCGTGGGGGTGTAAAATATAATTCAGGATACAAAGGATTATGGGTATTTGTTGTGTTGCGTTTATGTTGTGTTACTATGAGGACGTTCTCCCGAAATGTGTTTGTCAATCTTGTATTGTGTGGCTTCACGGCGTGGCGCATGTTACTAAGAGTGTTAAAATTGTTTATATCACAACCATCAGTGTACTCTGTATCACCCAGTATGCCTTTCAATCTTGTACGTGTAATTGCGGAAGCTGCACACAACATGTTGCCGGACCAACAATTGGTTCGTAGATGTTGTTGAAGGTGTCAAAGGCAATGGCTTCACAGCACGCCATATTAATGGCATTAGGATGAAGGCTATTGGATAGTTGCGAGAACGTTAGCGGCTCCAATTGTCTTCATTACTCTGCGAAGAAGGTTTAAATAGCTCTGTGAGTGGTAAAGCGGCCGACCTCTGTGGTATTTCAGCGGGCGGGTACAGTCCTGATAAAATAAGTGATTCGGGTGGACGGCGGGTGGATGACGACTTTGGTGATGCGGATGCGAATGATATAAATGCCTATCCGCGCATCTCTAATATACAGTATATATATATATATATATATATATATATATATATATACATACACCGGCGTCTTCAGTAATGCGGACGTTGTACCGATCCGTTGTGGTGAAGAAGGAGCTGAGCCGGAAGGCAAAGCTCTCAATTTACCGGTCGATCTACGTTCCCATCCTCACCTATGGTCATGAGCTTTGGGTCATGACCGAAAGGATAAGATCACGGGTACAAGCGGCCCAAATGAGTTTGGGTCTCTCCCTTAGAGATAGGGTGAGAAGCTCTGCCATCCGGGAGGAACTCAAAGTAAAGTCGCTGCTCCTTCACATCGAGAGGAGCCAGATGAGGTGGTTCAGGATGCCACCCGAACGCCTCCCTAGGGAGGTGTTTAGGGCACGTCCAACCGGTAGGAGGCCACGGGGAAGACCAAGGACACGTTGGGAAGACTATGTCTCCCGGCTGGCCTGGGAACGCCTCGGGATCCCCCGGGAAGAGCTAGACGAAGTGGCTGGGGAAAGGGAAGTCTGGGTTTCCCTGCTTAGGCTGTTGCCCCCGCGACCCGACCTCGGATAAGTGGAAGAAGATGGATGGATGGATGGATGGATATATATATATATATATTAGGGGTGGGCAAATTAATGCGTTAATTACAAGTTAACTCATCAATCTATTAACGCCGACAATTATTTTATCGCACATTTGCGTATATTGTTTACATGCTTTTATTTTGTTAACGCCTTTTCTTAACAAGATGGCGTCGCCTGGCGTCGAGGGGCTCTTGGTAAAGATGCAACATTTGGCAAAAATACCGGACAATTCTGCAAATTTCATGGCTGGCTTACAGCGTGGTCACTCCGGGATCACTTACGACCGCCAGACAATTCTGGATGTGGATAGATCGGGCCGTTTTGGACTGAATGACGCGTGCTTGCTAGACCGGCTAGCTAGCATGGGAATACTTTGCCGGCTACATCCAGCGGCTTGTGAAGCAGCGGAGTATATGTGTTGTCTGTCTATTTATGAATAATGCAGACGAGGAGTGTTGGCTGAGTTCTTAACGTCTGCTTTCAGAGCGTGCATATCACAACATACAAGATGCCGTCATGGCGACACACAACCGCGCATGCTCGTCACTCCTGTTGCATGCTGGGTAGGGTAGTTCTTTTTTTCCCTGGCTCATAACATCACAATATAGTACCATGTATATGATGCCTTCAGTTTATCAAAGCACCAAGCAAACAATCGGAAAATTCCCATCATATCAATTCCTAGATATGGTCATAATTATTTTAAGTGCACTACGCAGAATAAACACAACATTATTAATATTGCTACTACGGATAATTTGATCAAAAATTCCCTAAAACAGCCCACTACCTATAATATAGTTTTTTTAAACATAAGATATTTGATTAAAAAAAATGTTTCTGCTGTTACCTCAGAAATTGCCTGTTCAGATGTTATGATTGTGGCTCAGAGATTTGTATGTAGATCATATTTATTTTCCATAACAAACAGGATCACTTAAATACCCTGGCAGTGGCAATAAGCTTAAATTTTTGTATTTACATTTTTTGAGTTGATTTTCATAAAATTTGCTATTTAACTGCTACTGTTTAACAAGGACTGATTTAAATTGTGTTTGCACAACAAATGTTTTGGCGCTTTTGTTCATGTGGGAGAATATTCCAATAAAAGGTGCACTACACACTACTTTTGAATTCATTATTAAGCTTTGCGTATACAATGCAGTTAATCGCGATTAACCGGAGAAATAGTGCGATTAACTTCGATTAAAAATTTTAATCGTTGCCCAGCCCTAATATATATATATATATATATATATATATATATATATATGTGTGAGTGTTCATATGTGTGTTTAAGGTCACATGTTGACTTGGGACGGGGGATTAGCGTCATGATCTGCAGTCCAGGTCCAGAAAGGTGGAGCTCCACTCCAAGGGGGACAGACTATAAGTCGGAGGATGAAGGCGGAGAAAAGACGTTTAATGGAAGGCGTTATCTCGGGCGGCCCCCACGGCGTCTTATCCAGGCGGCCCACTATCGCGGCCGCACTGGATTATCCCGGCAGGACTTCAATCATTTCCTCTTTATCACCAGGAGCCATCTCTGCCTCGCCGTGCAAGGAGACGGCAGAAGTGTAGCCGCGCCGCAGACGGGAGTTATTTCGGGCGGGAATAATGGAGGGAGGTCCGTGGTAATTAGAGGATTGGTGAGGCAACGTGGACGGATGTTTTTTTACCCCAACAGTTGAAATAGAAAATAACCACTAGATGGCACAAGTCATGCAGGAACAAACATGTTCTGTAAAGCAGGGCTGGCAAACGCAATTTAAACTGCCCTCAGAGGGCCACTTTAAATGATGTGGGACACCACTTTAAAAGAAAAGGCAGGCCACTTTAAATGAATTAGCGGACCATGCTAAATGGTGTGGGAGACCGCTTTAACTGAAATGGCGGGCCACATTGAATGATGCGGCGGACACCACACTGAATAATGTGGCAGACCACTTAAATAATGTGACGGGCCACTTTAAATGATTGTGGCAGGCCACTTCAAATGAAATGACGGACCATTTTTACTGGTGTGGAAGACCATGTTAAATGGAGTGGCGGACCATGTTAAATGATGGGACACCACACTGAATAACGTGGCAGACCACTTAAATAATGTGACGGGCCACTTTAAATGATAGTGGCAGGCCACTTCAAATGAAATGACGGACCATTTTTACTGGTGTGGAAGACCATGTTAAATGGAGTGATGGACCATGTTAAATGATGGGACACCACACTGAATAATGTGGCAGACCACTTAAATAATGTGACGGGCCAATTTAAATGATTGTGGCAGGTCACTTCAAATGAAATGACGGACCATTTTTACTGGTGTGGAAGACCATGTTAAATGGAGTGGCGGACCATGTTAAATGATGGGACACCACACTGAATAACGTGGCAGACCACTTAAATAATGTGACGGGCCACTTTAAATGATTGTGGCAGGCCACTTCAAATGAAATGACGGACCATTTTTACTGGTGTGGAAGACCATGTTAAATGGAGTGGCGGACCATGTTAAATGATGGGACACCACACTGAATAATGTGGCAGACCACTTAAATAATGTGACGGGCCACTTTAAATAATCGTGGCGGACTACTTTAAATGAAACGGCAGACCATGTTTAATGGTGTGGAAGACCACACTAAATGAAATGGTGGGCCATTTTAAATGGAGTGGAAGACCACATTGAATGAAGTGGCGGACCATATTAAATGGTGTGGAACACCACACTAAATAATGTGGCGGACCACTTAAATAATGTGACGGACCACATTAAATGAAATGGCGGACCATGTTCTATGGTGTGGAAGACCACATTAAATCAAGTGAAGGTCCATATTAAATAGTGTGGTAGACAACATTAAACGTTATGGAAGACCACATTAAATGATGTGGCGGACCACGCTAAACGATGTGGAAGACCACACTAAACAATGTGGTGGACCACATAAACGATGTGGCAGACCAAATTAAACGGTGTGGCGGACCACACTAAACGATGCAGCGAAGCACTTAAACTAAGTGATGGGTCAGATTAAATGCAATGGCTTATTAAAATAAATGGCGGACCACACTAAACAATGTAGAAGATCACCATAAACGTTGTGGAAGACCACACTAAACAATGTAGAAGATCACACTAAACGTTGTGGAAGACCACACTAAACAATGTAGAAGATCACACTAAACGTTGTGGAAGACCACACTAAACAATGTAGAAGATCACCATAAACGTTGTGGAAGACCACACTAAACAATGTAGAAGATCACCATAAACGTTGTGGAAGACCACACTAAACAATGTAGAAGATCACACTAAACGTTGTGGAAGACCACACTAAACAATGTGGCGGACCACGCTAAACGATGTGGAGGACCACGCTAAACGATGTGGCGGACCACACTAAACGATGTGGAGGACCACGCTAAACGATGTGGAGGACCACGCTAAACGTTGTGGAAGACCAAACTAAACGTTGTGGAAGACCAAACTAAACGTTGTGGAAGACTAAGCTAAACGTTGTGGAAGACCACACTAAACAATGTGGTGGACCACATAAACGATGTGGTGGACCACATAAACGATGTGGTGGACCACATAAACGATGTGGCAGACCAAATTAAACGGTGTGGCTGACCACACTAAACGATGCAGTGAACCACATTAAACTAAGTGATGGGTCAGATTAAATGCAATGGCTTATTAAAATAAATGGCGGGCCACACTAAACGATGTGACGGACCACACTAAACAATGTAGAAGATCACCATAAACGTTGTGGAAGACCACACTAAACGTTGTGGCGGACCACACTAAACGATGTGGCGGACCACACTAAACGATGTGGAGGACCACACTAAATGTTGTGGAAGACCAAACTAAACGTTGTGGAAGACCAAGCTAAACGTTGTGGAGGACCACTCTAAACGATGTGGTGGACCACATAAACGATGTGGCGGACCAAATTAAAAGGTGTGGCAGACCACACTTAACGATGTGGCGGACCACACTAAAAGTAGTGGAAGACCACACTAAACGTTGTGGAAGACCACACTAAATGGTGTGGCGGACCACACTAAACGATTAGGAGGACCAAACTAAACGTTGTGGAAGACCAAACTAAACGTTGTGGAGGACCAAACTAAACGATGTGGTGGACCACATAAACGATGTGGCTGACCAAATTAAACGGTGTGGCAGATCAAATTAAACGGTGTGGCGGACCACACTAAACGTTGTGGAGGACCACACTAAACGTTGTGGAAGACCACACTAAACGTTGTGGAAGACCACACTAAACGTTGTGGAAGACCACACTAAACGTTGTGGAAGACCAAGCTAAACGTTGTGGAAGACAACACTAAATGATGTGGTGGACCACATAAACTATGTGGCAGACCACACTAAACGGTGTGGCGGACCAAATTAAACGGTGTGGCGGACCAAACTAAACGATGCAGTGAACCACACTAAAACTAAGTGATGGGTCAGATTAAATGCAATGGCAGACCTTCCTAAAATAAATGGTGGGCCACATTAAAGGACGTGGCCCGCTGGCCATGAGTGTGGTGGTGTGAAGAAGAAGAGTGTGGTGTTAATATCTGCATGATGTACTGTGGGTGCAGAAGAAGAAGAAGGTTATGTAAACCAACAGCTGGGGGCTTCACAGGTTATGAATTTTAAGAGCTCACACTGTGCGGCAGGAGAGCAAAAACGCTCGACGCCCCCCCAACACGCCACTTCAACTATTTGATTTCCCGTTGCAAAGGCGACGCCAACACGCGGGAGGCGGAGCCACGCACACGGCGGGTGCGGGAGGGCAATAAGTAAGACAAACAAAAGACGGCCAGAGAGCAATAACGCTGCGAGGCTTCCTCCTGCATTAACGCTCAGCAGGGAGCCGAGCATGCGGGGGAGGAGGCACAGCCTTCGTTTCAAGATGCGCTAAAGTGCAAACAAAAGCTGAGTTTTCATATTTAGACATTTCTGTGCAGGCAATCACTTCCTGCAAACATTCCCAATGCTATGCTAGTATGCTTCATGAAAACTGCCGGAGGAGCGGCAGCCTGCATTATTGTCGCCATATTTCAGCATAAACACACAACAAATAACACCTTCACTCATCAGCAAGTAGACGTTATTCTGCCTACCATCTATCAGCAAATATAGTTTATTCAGCTGAGAGACATGTTTCAAGTGATCACATTCATTAAGATTTGTAAAGTGGGATCATTTATGAACATGTAGAACCAATGTTGTAATAGCAGCCAGCCCCATGTCATTATTGTGTTATTTACACCAATCATGTAAATAACACATTTGAAAATAATAAACATTTGAAGGAAAATAAGGGGAAATAGTTAAAATAGGAGAGGACAATGAGGAAAATAGTGTAAAGCAGAATCTAATGGGGAACATAGACAATTGGGGAAAAGAAGAGACAAGATAAAATAGGTCAAAATGATTAAAAAATAAGGGCAAATGGGAGAAAATAGAGTAAAATAGCAACATTAGGGGACTATGTGGTAAATCAATGGTCGCCAGGTGTATTTCTACCAATCATCAATCAATGGTCGCCAGGTGTATTTCTACCAATCATCGATCAATGGTCGCCAGGTGTATTTCTACCAATCATCAATCAATGGTCGCCAGGTGTATTTCTACCAATCATCAATCAATGGTCGCCGGGTGTATTTCTACCAATCATCGATCATTGGTCGCCAGGTGTATTTTTACCAATCATCAATCAATGGTCGCCAGGTGTATTTCTACCAATCATCGATCAATGGTCGCCAGGTGTATTTCTACCAATCAATGGTCGCCAGGTGTATTTCTACCAATCATCAATCAATGGTCGCCGGGTGTATTTCTACCAATCATCAATCAATGGTCGCCAGGTGTATTTCTACCAATCATCAATCAATGGTCGCCAGGTGTATTTCTACCAATCATCAATCAATGGTCGCCAGGTGTATTTCTACCAATCATCGATCAATGGTCGCCAGGTGTATTTCTACCAATCAATGGTCGCCAGGTGTATTTCTACCAATCATCAATCAATGGTCGCCGGGTATATTTCTACCAATCATCAATCAATGGTCGCCAGGTGTATTTCTACCAATCATCAATCAATAGTCGCCAGGTGTATTTGTACCAATCAATCAATGGTCGCCAGGTATATTTCTTCCATCCATCATCTTCCGCTTATCCGAGGTCGGGTCGCGGGGGCAGCAGCCTAAGCAGGGAAGCCCAGACTTCCCTATCTCCAGCCACTTCGTCTAGCTCTTCCCAGGGGATCCCGAGGCGTTCCCAGGCCAGCCGGGAGACATAGTCTTCCCAACGTGTCCTGGGTCTTCCCCGTGGCCTCCTACCAGCTGGACGTGCCCTAAACACATCCCTAGGGAGGCGTTCGGGTGGCATCCTGACCAGATGCCCGAACCACTTCATCTGGCTCCTCTCGATGTGAAGGAGCAGCGGCTTTACTTTGAGCTCCTCCCGGATGGCAGAGCTTCTCACCCTATCTCTAAGGGAGAGACCCGCCACACGCCGGAGGAAACTCATTTCGGGTGCTTGTACCCGTGATCTTATCCTTTCGGTCATGACCCAAAGCTCATGACCATAGGTGAGGATGGGAACGTAGATCGACCGGTAAATTGAGAGCTTTGCCTTCCGGCTCAGCTCCTTCTTCACCACAACGGATCGATACAACGTCCGCATTACTGAAGACGCCGCACCGATCCGCCTGTCGATCTCACCATCCACTCTTCCCCCACTCGTGAACAAGACTCCTAGGTACTTGAACTCCTCCACTTGGGGCAGGGGCTCCTCCCCAACCCGGAGATGGCACTCCACCCTTTTCCGGGCGAGAACCATGGACTCGGACTTGGAGGTGCTGATTTTCATTCCGGTCGCTTCACACTCGGCTGCGAACTGATCCAGTGAGAGCTGAAGATCCCGGCCAGATGAAGCCATCAGGACCACATCATCTGCAAAAAGCAGAGACCTAATCCCGTGGCCACCAAACCGGAACCCCTCAACGCCTTGACTGCGCCTAGAAATTCTGTCCATAAAAGTTATGAACAGAATCGGTGACAAAGGACAGCCTTGGCGGAGTCCAACCCTCACTGGAAACGTGTCCGACTTACTGCCGGCAATGCGGACCAAGGTCTGACACGGATCATACAGGGAGCGGACCGCCACAATAAGACAGTCCGATACCCCATACTCTCTGAGCACTCCCCACAGGACTGCCCGAGGGACACGGTCGAATGCCTTCTCCAAGTCCACAAAGCACATGTAGACTGGTTGGGCAAACTCCCATGCACCCTCAAGAACCCTGCCCAGAGTATAGAGCTGGTCCACAGTTCCACGACCAGGACGAAAACCAGACTGTTCCTCCTGAATCCGAGGTTCGACTATCCGGCGAAGCCTCCTCTCCAGTACACCTGAATAAACCTTACTGGGAAGGCTGAGGAGTGTGATCCCACGATAGTTGGAACACACCCTCCGGTCCCCCTTCTTAAAGAGAGGGACCACCACCCCGGTCTGCCAATCCAGAGGTACCGCCCCCGATGTCCACGCGATGCTGCAGAGTCTTGTCAACCAAGACAGCCCCACAGCATCCAGAGCCTTAAGGAACTCCGGGCGGATCTCATCCACCCCCGGGGCCTTGCCGCCGAGGAGCTTTTTAACTACCTCAGCGACCTCAGGCCCAGAAATAGGAGAGTCCACTACAGATTCCCCAGGCACCGCTTCCTCAAAGAAAGACGTGTTGGTGGGATTGAGGAGGTCTTCGAAGTATTCCCTCCACCGATCCACAACATCCGCAGTCGAAGTCAGCAGAACACTATCCGCACCATACACGGTGTTGATAGTGCACTGCTTCCCCTTCCTGAGGCGCCGTATGGTGGTCCAGAATCGCTTCGAAGCCGTCCGGAAGTCGTTTTCCATGGCTTCCCCGAACTCTTCCCATGTCCGAGTTTTTGCCTCCGCGACCGCTAAAGCTGCACACCGCTTGGCCCGTCGGTACCCGTCTTCCAATGATCAATCAATGGTCGCCGGGTATATTTCTACCAATCAATCAATGGTCGCCAGGTGTATTTTTACCAATCATCAATCACTGGGTGTGCTCACCTGGTAGTGCAGGAGCGTGTTGAGCCTCTTCCAGTCATTCTCGATCTTCGTGGTGATGTCTTCGTCCTGCAGCACCACGCGAGCCAAACGCCCTTGACGCCACTCTGACAAGACACCCGTGGTTTTAGAGCGATGCGACAGGTAGCGAGGGAAGCTAACAGGAAGGTGACGCCAACACCCCGGCGAACGTACCGAGGTCCATGTCCACGGCGCGGGGGCGCTGCGAGTAGGGCATGTTCTTGTAGACGGCGTCCAGGATCTTCTCCTTCACCTGCGTGATGGTGTCGCAGTTGAGCACTTTCACCGGAATCTCCGGGCTGTTTTCGTTGTCTGGGTTCACACAGTTCAGGATCTGGGATCAAAGAAGGAAAAATAATAGGAGTTGATTTTTTTCTGAATGACAACATATTTCCAACACATTTATTTACATAGTTTTTGGAGATTCAAAGTTTTTTTTTTTTTTTTTTTGCACAATGACTAGGGAAGGTTGTTTGCATTGGGTCATATAAGTATATGCTGCACACTGGGGACAAGTGGTAAAAATGGCTGGAAGGATGTTCCATTCGGAGCATAAGTACAGGTCATAGATCTGAATTACTCGTGTTGCCCACTTGATGGCGACTACATAAAGCAGCCTTTTAAAAGGAATGCAATCTTTTCCTCTTTTAAGTCATGATGTTTCGCGACGTTGGCGGTCCACAATTGACCCGTGGGCAGTAGTTTGGACACCCTGACCTCGTACGCCAAAGAATCAATTAAATATTAAAACAGTGTTACTGTTCAAACTGTTTCATGTTAAATATGAAATATACCGCTGCCTTGTTTTTAATGAATACTTGGGCATTCCACGCTACTGTATTTCAATGTAGTCATTATAGTGGTACTTAATGAATATTTAGGTCTACTACACTACTGTATTTAATGTTGTCATTATGGTGGTACTTAATGAATACTTAGGTCTACTACACTACTGTATTTAATGTTGTCATTATGGTGGTACCTAATGAATACTTAGGTCTACTACACTACTGTATTTAATGTTGTCATTATGGGGGTACTTAATGAATACTTAAGTCTACTACACTACTGTATTTAATGTTGTCATTATGGTGGTACTTAATGAATACTTAAGTCTACTACACTACTGTATTTAATGTTGTCATTATGGTGGTACTTAATGAATACTTAGGTCTACTACACTACTGTATTTAATGTTGTCATTATGGTGGTACTTAATGAATACTTAGGTCTACTACCCTACTGTATTTTAATGTTAATAAATACTTAGGCCTACTGCACTACTGTATTTTAATGTTGTCATTATGTTGGTACTTAATGAATACTTAGGTCTACTACACTGCTGTATTTTAATGTTAATGAATACTTAGGTCTAGTACACTACTGTGTTTAATGTTGTCATTATGGTGGTACTTAATGAATACTTAGGTCTACTACACGACTATTTTAATGTTAATAAATACTTGGGCCTACTGCACTACTGTATTTTAATGTTGTCATTATGTTGGTACTTAATGAATACTTACGTCTACTACACTGCTGTATTTTAATGTTGTCATTATGTTGGTACTTAATGAATACTTAGGTCTACTACACTGCTGTATTTTAATGTTAATGAATACTTAGGTCTACTACACTACTGTGTTTAATGTTGTCATTATGGTGGTACTTAATGAATACTTAGGTCTACTACACTACTGTATTGTAATGTTAATAAATACTTAAGCCTACAACACTACTGTATTTTAATGTTGTCATTATGTTGGTACTTAATGAATACTTAGGTCTACTACACTACACTTTAATGTTGTCATTACGGTGGTACTTAATGAATACTTAGGTCTACTACACTACAGTATTTAATGTTGTCATTATGTTGGTACTTAATAAATATTTTGGTCTACTACATTGCTGTTTTTTAATGTTAATGAATACTTAGGTCTACTACACTACTGTATTTAATGTTGTCATGATGGTGGTACTTAATGAATACTTCGGTCTACTACACTACTGTATTTAATGTTGTACTTAATGAATACTTAGGTCTACTACACTACTGTATTTTAATGTTGTCATTATGGTGGTACTTAATGAATACTTAGGTCTACTACACTAAGTTAATACTTAGGTCTACTACACTAAGTTAATGTTATCATTATGGTGGTACTTAATGAATACTTAGGTCTACTACGCTACTGTATTTAATGTCATTATGGTGGTAGTTAATGAATACTTAGGTCTACTACACTACTGTATTTAATG
>NC_084616.1:8538085-8600585 GCF_033978795.1 Nerophis ophidion
TTTACATTATTTCATTGTGTTATTAAATAATCCAAAAAAGATACACTCATAAATCGTCTGATTAAATTAAACAATTACAGATAATGACTATTCATTATTTATTTATTCAATAATATCGCATTGCTTACATTATTATTATTATCCATTATCACAATATGTATCAATAACAATTTAAAAACGTTTTGACATTTAAATGTGTGTTTATTGTACATTATCCATCCATCCATTTTCTACCGCTTATTCCCTTTTGGGGTCGCGGGGGGCGCTGGCGCCTATCTCAGCTACAGTCGGGCGGAAGGCGGGGTACACCCTGGACAAGTCGCCACCTCATCGCAGGGCCAACACAGATAGACAGACAACATTCACACTCACATTCACACACTAGGGCCAATTTAGTGTTGCCAATCAACCTATCCCCAGGTGCATGTCTTTGGAAGTGGGAGGAAGCCGGAGTACCCGGAGGGAACCCACGCATTCACGGGGAGAACATGCAAACTCCACACAGAAAGATCCCGAGCCTGGATTTGAACCCAGGACTGCAGGACCTTCGTATTGTGAGGCAGACGCACTAACCCCTCTGCCACCGTGTACATTAGAAATATGTAAAATACAAAAAGCTCATATTATAGTAAAAAAACATGTCAAAATAACATGGTGGTAATAAAAAAAATACCTTAAGAACACCTCAAAAGAACTCATTGTGATTGCAAAGTCCAACATACTAATGTAAATGCATGTATTGAAAAATTGTGAATTATTTTTATATAGCGCTTTTCTCAAGTGACTCAAAGCGCTTTACATAGTGACACCCAATATCTAAGTTACATTTAAACCAGTGTGGTTGGCACTGGGAGCAGGTGGGTAAAGTGTCTTGCCCAAGGAAACAACGACAGTGACTAGGATGGCTGAAACCGGAATCGAACCCGCAACCCTCAAGTTGCTGGCACGGCCACTCTACCAACCGAGCAATAATCAATGTTATTAATCACAAAAAAATGTATGTACCCGAGTAATGATAAAACACCCCGTCTTAGTATATATATAAATAAAATATTTGAAAAATACGAGGCATTTTAGACAAAATAAAATATAAAAACAATAAAATCCTCCTTTTTTTGGAAGATGAACGCCATAAAATGTAAAGTGATAGTGTGTGTGCAGACTCACCTTCAGGAACCTGTGCAGCAGGAAGGCGAACCAGTTGGTGAGCATCTTCTCTGCCACCGACTCGGTTCTGTAGCCACAACAACAAAAACAAGAGTTGGTTAGAGCTTCTTCTTTCTTTTACGAAAGAAAAGAGATTTATAATTCATCACTTTGTTGGAGCCTTTGGGCGCTTCCTGTTGTTGCTCGTGGACTTCCTGCCACTGCTGTGCTTGTAACAGGTAAACGAGAGAGGGCATTCGTGTGTGTGTGTGTGTGTGTGTGTGTGTGTACACGCATGAAGGAACACAGCAGGACTCTGCAGCTGTGACAAGCCTCAGCTGTTGCGAGCCAAGTGCTGTCACAGCCAGGTAACGGCTGACCGCTGCCAAAACACTAAAACACTTTCTCATTTTCACCCCCGGTGCACACACACACACGCACACACACACACAGACGCACACCTTCCACCCACCCCGCCCTCCCGGTCACTCGCACAAGGTGGCGCTGGCATGAAAACACACAGGCGTGATACACTCCACAAAACTCTGTGGGCACTATCCGAAAAAGTAAACCATATAATGTATTCATAACCACTTTGTTTTCCCACGTTGATAATGATTTGGAGTGCATGAGAAAGTGGGAAGATAATCAATCAATCAATCAATGTTTACTTATATAGCCCTAAATCACTAGTGTCTCAAAGGGCTGCACAAACCACTACGACATCCTCGGTAGGCCCACATAAGGGCAAAGAAAACTCACACCCAGTGGGACGTCGGTGACAATGATGACTATGAGAACCTTGGAGAGGAGGAAAGCAATGGATGTCGAGCGGGTCTAACATGATACTGTGAAAGTTCAATCCATAATGGATCCAACACAGTCGCGAGAGTCCAGTCCAAAGCGGATCCAACACAGCAGCGAGAGTCCCGTTCATAGCGGAGCCAGCAGGAAACCATCCCAAGCGGAGGCGGATCAGCAGCGCAGAGATGTCCCCAGCCGATACACAGGCAAGCAGTACATGGCCACCGGATCGGACCGGACCCCCTCCACAAGGGAGAGTGGGACATAGAAGAAAAAGAAAAGAAACGGCAGATCAACTGGTCTAAAAAGGGAGTCTATTTAAAGGCTAGAGTATACAAATGAGTTTTAAGGTGAGACTTAAATGCTTCTACTGAGGTGGCATCGCGAACTGTTACCGGGAGGGCATTCCAGAGTACTGGAGCCCGAACGGAAAACGCTCTATAGCCCGCAGACTTTTTTTGGGCTTTGGGAATCACTAATAAGCCGGAGTCCTTTGAACGCAGATTTCTTGCCGGGACATATGGTGCAATACAATCGGCAAGATAAACAGATCTCTGTGACCTAGGGGTGTAACGCTACACAAAAATTTAGGTTCGGAACGTACCTCGGTTCAGAGGTCACGGTTCGGTACAGTAAGAAAACAACAAATTATAATTATTTTTGGTCATTTATTTACCAAATTTGCAAAATCTTCCACCAAAAATGTTTTTGTTAGTGGAGTATTTGATGTGAAGTACCGGTAATGGGAAACTTGGATGGGTCAATAAATCATAATAACATTGATTTTGATTCAATGTTATGTTTTGAGCAATGACAGTTTGAAAGACAAAAAAAAAAAAGCTTTGTTTTATTAGTTCAAAGGACTCCGGCTTATTAGTGATTTCCAAAGCCCAAAAAAAGTCTGCGAGCTACAGAGCGTTTTCCGTTCGGGCTCCAGTACTCTGGAATGCCCTCCCGGTAACAGTTCGAGATGCCACCTCAGTAGAAGCATTTAAGTCTCACCTTAAAACTCATTTGTATACTCTAGCCTTTAAATAGACTCCCTTTTTAGACCAGTTGATCTGCCGTTTCTTTTCTTTTTCTTCTATGTCCCACTCTCCCTTGTGGAGGGGGTCCGGTCCGATCCGGTGGCCATGTACTGCTTGCCTGTGTATCGGCTGGGGACATCTCTGCGCTGCTGATCCGCCTCCGCTTGGGATGGTTTCCTGCTGGCTCCGCTGTGAACGGGACTCTCGCTGCTGTGTTGGATCCGCTTTGGACTGGACTCTCGCGACTGTGTTGGATCCATTATGGATTGAACTTTCACAGTATCATGTTAGATCCGCTCGACATCCATTGCTTTCCTCCTCTCCAAGGTTCTCATAGTCATCATTGTCACCGACGTCCCACTGGGTGTGAGTTTTCCTTGCCCTTATGTGGGCCTACCGAGGATGTCGTAGTGGTTTGTGCAGCCCTTTGAGACACTAGTGATTTAGGGCTATATAAGTAAACATTGATTGATTGATTGATAGTCAACATTGCAACTTTTTCTAAATTACATTTAACCTTCAAGCTTTTTTATTTCACTTTTGTTATGTTTTTGTTTATTTAATTGTATTTTTAGAACATGCCGTGGGCCTTTAAAACATCCGGGGCACACTTTTGACACCCCTGCTATAGATAATAAAAAATTAAATCTGATAAATCAATGGATAAAAAGCAGAGCCTGGCGACGCATGCACGTTTATCGTAACTCTCTCGCTCTCTGCCCCTCCCTCACTAATGCTGCTGTTTTGTTTTTAACCACTTCTTAACCCTGAACGTACATTGTTAATACACGCACCCATAACTCAAAATGCCGGACATTTGAGGCATTTAAGGAACTCCACCCAGACAGCCCCGCAAAAGAGGACATGTCCGGTGAAAAGAGGAGGTATGGTCGGTCTATCCTAGCCCGGTCGCTGCTAGCACTGAACATGTCCTCTTTTGCGGGGCCGTCTGGGTGGAGTTTCTTAAATGTCCAGCATTTTGAGTATTGTTTACGTTACTTAATATGTCCGTGTGGAAACTCGTTCGGTTCACCTCCACAGCGAACCGAACCCCCGTACCGAAACGGTTCAATAAAAATACATGTACCGTTCCACCCCCACTGTGACCACATGATCAGTTATGAATATTGTTCAACAACACAATAATTGGTGCAATGGCAAAAGGGTGAGTCAGCAATTATAGCATTATATACTAGATTATTATGTAATGATATAATAATTAAATAAATAATTAACCGTAAAACAACATAAACACAACACAACAAATACCCAGAATCCCATGCAGCCCTAACTCTTCCGGGGTGTATATTGTAGTCCAGAAGAGTTAGGGCTGCATGGGATTCTGGGTATTTGTTCTGTTGTGTTTATGTTGTGTTACGGTGAGGATGTTCTCCCAAAATGTGTTTGTCATTCTTGTTTGGTGTGGGTTCACAGAGTGGCACATATTTGTAACAGTGTTTAAAGTTGTTTATATGGCCACCCTCAGTGTGACTTGTATGGCTGTTGACCAAGTATGCCTTGCAGTCGCTTATTGCGTCCATCAATCCATTTTCTACCGCTCATTCCCTTTTGGGGTGGCGGGGGGCGCTGGCGCCTATCTCAGCTACAATCGGGCGGAAGGCAGGTTACACCCTGGACAAGTCGCCACCTCATCGCAGGGCCTTATTGCGTCCACAGAATCATGTGGCTGGGCTCGTACGCTCTTTGTACAATTTGTAGAGGACATTAAAGGCAATGCCTCCACGGTCTCCCCTTGATATAGTTCTTTGGGTGAAATTTGGGAGATTGATCATCCCTGGGGGGGGCACTGAAAATGTGTAGTCTTCCGGAATAATCAAGGGTATTCAAGTATGACACTGTAAAGCGCCATTCATATCAAACTCGCGGGCCGTACCAACATTAAATGTTCTTATTAAAGGGGAACATTATCACCAAACCTATGCAAGCGTCAATATATACCTTGATGTTGCAGAAAAAAGACCATGTATTTTTTTAACCGATTTCCGAACTCTAAATGGGTGAATTTTGGCAAATTAAACGCCTTTCTGTTTATCGGTCTTGTAGCGATGACGTCAGAACGTGACGTCACCGAGGTAACACACCCGCCATTTTCATTTTCACATTACAAACACCGGGTCTCAGCTCTGTTATTTTCCGTTTTTTCGACTATTTTTTGGAACCTTGGAGACATCATGCCTGGTGGGTGTGTTGTCGGAGGGTGTAACAACACTAACAGGGAGGGATTCAAGTTGCACCACTGGCAAGAAATCTGCCGCCAGACCCCCATTGAATGTGCCAAAGTGTCTTCACATTTGACCGGCGATGCTAAGGCGGACATGGCACAGAGATGTATGGATAACCTGCAGATGCATTTGCAACCATAAAGTCAACGAAATCACAAAGGTGAGTTTTGTTGATGTTGTTGACTTATATGCTAATCAGACATATTTGGTCGCGGCATGACTGCCAGCTAATCGATGCTAACATGCTACGCTAATCGAGGCTAACATGCTATTTACGCTAGCTGTATGTACATTTGAAACTAAATACCCACATTTAATGCGAAACAAACACTTACCAATCGACGGATTTAAGTTGCTCCAGTGTCACAAGATGCGAAAGTCCTGATCGTTTGGTCCGCAGATTTTACCGGCGATGCTAATAAGGCAGCCATGCTATGGGCCACTTCATTAGGTACACCCACGCTATGGCCGAATAGCGTCAATAGCTATTCGCTCAATAGCTTCAATTTCTTCTTCAATTTCGTTTTCGCTATCTGCCTCCATGCTCCGACCATCTGTTTCAATACATGCCTAATCTGTTGAATTGCTTAAGCCGCTGAAATCCGAGACTGAATCCGAGCTAATGTCGCTATATCTTGCTGTGCTAACCGCCATGTTTGTTTGTATTGGCAGCCCTGTATGACGTCACAGGGAAATGGATAGTGGTTTCGAAGATAGCGAAAATAAGGCACTTTAACGCTTTATTTAGGGATATTCCGGGACCGGTAAAATTTTGAAAAAAAACTTCAAAAAATACAACAAGCCACTGGGAACTGATTTTTATTGTTTTTAACCCTTTTGAAATTGTGATAATGTTCCCCTTTAAGGTGCGGGCCGCAAAACAATGTCTCACGGGCCGTAATTGGCCCGCGGGACGCGTGTTTGAGACCCCTGCTTTAAAGTCATATCCGACAACAACGTTTTACTGTCAACTGAGTTTCGTTCTTTAATGATTTCTGCTGATTTCTCCGCATTTTTTCAAGGCAAAAAATGTGCCTCGGCTCTAAAAAGGTTGAAAAACACTGCTTTATAGGGTGAGGCGCAATAAGTGTTCAACTTCAGCCTAAACCCTCTCGGTCTGCAACATTTTCAATTTATGAACGTACAACTGGTTGTTTATGTAAAACTGTTTATTTTGTTGACCACCGATTGAAGAAATAATAAAGTGAGTAAAAGTAAACTAGTACTGGTATAACGTAGGAGCCGAATCACTGCCCCCCCCCCCCCTCCTCCTGTCGGGGCACTTCTTGACTAAGCTGGCTGTAATGGACGCCATTAAACATTTTAATAAGCCCAGTCCCCAAGACCCGAGTCGAATCAAGTCCTTTATACGACACGTAACTATACTCTTAAATGTCGATGGTGGCAGCCCGAAAGGAGGGGGCCCTATGATGTTCCGAGTCATCATGCCCATTTATTGACTTTCATTAACGAACACGCAGCTTTCATTAGCCCTCGCTGCAGCCGGGAGTGCAGGCTGACGTCTCCGCTAATGGCAGACGCGGTGCAGCGAGGGCGGATGGATGAAAGTAACATTCTTCTACTTAATTACACTGCGCTCCATTGCGCTGCTCGGTGTTATCCCATTAGAAAAATGCTGAGGATAAAAAAAAAAAAAAAGAAGTAATGCAAGCCTTAAAGGTCTCTTTGTGATGAAAGCAATGTTGTGTGATGCCATTAAAAGAACATTACATGGATGAAGACTGGAAAAAACACTCTGGGGGGGGACACCACGTGTTTGGCTTCATGATGGTGGATTGCAAAAATATCACATGACTCGTGATTACGGGTGTGGCCCAACGTGTGCGCACAATCGGGTGTTCGAGGTACGCTACGGGAACGTCCCGCGTTCCCAGGCGGTGTGCATTAAGTGAGGGACATGAATCAATCAATCAATCAATGTTTACTTATATAGCCCTAAATCACTAGTGTCTCAAAGGGCTGCACAAACCACCACGACATCCTCGGTAGGCCCACATAAGGGCAAGGAAAACTCACACCCAGTGGGACGTCGGTGACAATGATGACTATGAGAACCTTGGAGAGGAGGAAAGCAATGGATGTCGAGCGGGTCTAACATGATACTGTGAAAGTTCAATCCACAATGGATCCAACACGGTCGCGAGAGTCCAGTCCAAAGCGGATCCAACACAGCAGCGAGAGTCCCGTTCACAGCGGAGCCAGCAGGAAACCATCCCAAGCGGAGGCGGATCGGCATCGCAGACATGTCCCCAGCCGATACACAGGCATGCAGTACATGGCCACCGGATCGGACCGGACCCCCTCCACAGGGGAGAGTGGGACATAGAAGAAAAAGAAAAGAAACGGCAGATCAACTGGTCTAAAAAGGGAGTCTATTTAAAGGCTAGAGTATACAAATGAGTTTTAAGGTGAGACTAAAATGCTTCTACTGAGGTGGCATCTCGAACTGTTACCGGGAGGGCATTCCAGAGTACTGGAGCCCGAACGGAAAACGCTCTATAGCCCGCAGACTTTTTTTGGGCTTTGGGAATCACTAACAAGCCGGAGTCCTTTGAACGCAGATTTCTTGCCGGGACATATGGTACAATACAATCGGCAAGATAGGATGGAGCTAGACCGTGTAGTATTTTATACGTAAGTAGTAAAACCTTAAAGTCACATCTTAAGTGCACAGGAAGTCAGTGCAGGTGAGCCAGTACAGGTATATATGTATGTATATATGTATATAAAGGTATATACAGTATAGGTATATATGTATGTATATATGTATATAAAGGTATATACAGTATAGGTATATATGTATGTATATATGTATATAAAGGTATATACAGTATAGGTATATATGTATGTATATATGTATATACAGTATAGGTATATATGTATGTATATATGTATATACAGTATAGGTATATATGTATGTATATATGTATATAAAGGTATATACAGTACAGGTATATATGTATGTATATATGTATATAAAGGTATATACAGTACAGGATATGTATGTATGTATATATGTATATAAAGGTATATACAGTACAGGCGTAATGTGATCAAACGTTCTTGTTCTTGTCAAAAGTCTAGCAGCCGCATTTTGTACCAACTGTAATCTTTTAATGCTAGACATGGGGAGACCCGAAAATAATACTCATGAAGTGTGCCTTTGCATTGTACCGGCACTATTAAGGCAGGGGCGCTCACACTTTTTCTGCAGGCGAGCTACTTTTCAATTGACCAAGTCGAGGAGATCTACCTCATTCCCATTTATAATTTATATTTATTTATTTATGAAAGAGACATTTTTGTTAACAAGTTAATGGTGTTTAATGATAATACAAGCATGTTTAACACACATGGATTCCTTTCTTTCATGAAGACAAGAATATAAGTTGGTGTATTACCTGATTCTGATGACTTGCATTGATTGGAATTAGACAGTGGTGCTGATAACGTCCGCGTTTTCAAATGGAGGAAAAAAAAAGTCCTCCTTTCTGTCCAATACCACATGAAAGTGGTTGGATTTGGCATCTCATTTGTCCAACTTGCATACTCGTTTTTAAACACTTTGTTATGAGAGTAGCATATGTGTGTGGCCCTTTAATGTCAGGCAGCAGGTGAGTGACGTCAGTGACTGTGCGGGTGGGCAAGCAAGTGAGAAAGCGGTCGCTGAGGGCGGGGGAGAAATACATTGGCATCAAACTCCGTAGCTTGCTAGCTTGTGCACGCTAGCTTTCTGAGACTCTTATTTTGTTAGCACAGGCAGGATGAAACAGGTCTTTTATGGTGAAGACAGGAACTGTGCAGTCGGTCTTTAGAGTTTTGACAGTAGGTACGGAGTCTCTAGAAATAAAATGTGTTTCTCTGCGTCCGCCCTGTTAGTGATTTTTTTCTTAAATATGAGCTCGCAGCAGCCAGCGTCATCTCACAAGATCCTCGGGTGCCGAGAATGTCAAACAACTGACGAAAGTGAAGTCTTGGTATGATTGATTATTGCTCATTTTTATGTCTATTTTTTAATGCCTGGCTTGAGATCGACTGACACACCCTCCGAGATCGACGTAATGGGCACCCCTGTATTAAGGTATCGTGGTGTTTGAAAAGTACCGGTTCTGTCTGTTTTGGCCCTGCCGTTAGGTGGCGTCTTGTCCAGGGTGTACCCCGCCTACCGCCCAAACGCGGCTGAGATAAGCTCCAGCGACCCCCCCCCCCCCCCGCACCCCAAAAGGGACAAGGGGTAGTCAATGGATGGGTTTATTTTATTTTTTTTAACGAGCATGAGGCCACGTGGTGACAATGCTGGTTCTACCAGCAGAGGAGCATGTTCGGCAGTGCACGCATACAGAGTACTTACAAGCAGACACAGTGTGTGGACAGAAAAGGGAGAACGGACGCATTTTGGTGTAAAAAAATCAAGACAAAGGTGAAGTTATAACACTGAAACACCCTCAGGAAGAGCAGCTTTAAGACATGGCTAGCGGCTAACGTCCATCCGCAGTGTTTTAGCTTTTTCTAAATCACTAGGTAACTTTCTTACAAGTAACGTTATCACTGGAGGACGAGGAATCGCTAAACACGCTTCACGAAACGCCGTAGGAGGATACAATAGCTCACCGCCGTCACAATGTAAACAAACGCAATGGGTGGATCCACATCCGACATCCACTATAATGATACCAAGTACAGGAGCGTATCTAGTTGATACTACTATCGATATTTTTTTATCGACACAAATTTCCTTTTTTAAAATGTATAATATGTTTATAAAGTCAGGAAATACGTCCCTGGACACATGAGGACTTTGAATATGACCAATGTATGATCCTGTAACTACTTGGTATCGGATCGATACCTAAATGAGTAGTATCATAGGGCGGTATAGCTCGGTTGGTAGAGTGGCCGTGGCAGCAACATGAGGGTTCCAGATTCGATCCCCGCTTCTGCCAACCAAGTCACTGCCGTTGTGTCCTTGGGCAAGACACTTTACCCACCTGCTCCAAGTGCCACCCACACTGCTTTAAATGGAACTTGGATATTGGGTTTCACTATGTAAAGCACTTTGAGTCACTAGAGAAAAGTGCTATATAAATATATTAAAAATGTATATATATTTGTTTGATGACGTGCCACCTTGTCCAGGGTGTACTCTGCCTTCCGCCCGATTGTAGCTGAGATAGGCACCATCGCCCACCGCGACCCCAAAGGGAATAAGCGGTAGAAAATGGATGGATATATACTTACGACTAAAAGACAAGTTGTCTAGTATTTTCACAATTTTATTTAAGGACTAAATGACAATAATAAACATATGTTTTATGTACTGTTAGAATAATCATGTATATATTATCACACAACTTTATGCTTAAGGGCCGTTGCTATAGTTATTATCAATTGTGCTGAAGCTGTATTTTTCGATCTGTGCAAAGCTGGCAATCCAGACTCGGCCTGCAGACTGCCACGGCCGAACACTGAATAGCGGGACGCAGACAAAGCAGAGACAGGGCGACATCACCGGCGTCAACACATTTGCATTTTTTTAATAGTCATATATTGTGTCTAACTGGAGCTGTTGAGATTACCCCCCCGGGGTCCCTCAGCGACAGCTTCAGTGATGTAACCAGGGACCTCCCAAATGAATAGAGGAAGCACGCGGGCTGGACTTTTAGAACGTAGTTCGGATCTGTAACTAGAGTACAGCCCAAAACATGTCTCTCCTCAATTAAGCAAAATTGAACTTTGTCTCTGCATGATTCCTTGCTTCTGGTCTGTTTAATAGATCGGTGTTTGATCCTGACACGTACCCTCACATTTTTTGTTACAATAATGCCATTTTTTGTTGTCCCTTTTATTTAGAAAAATATCGAAATACATTTTGGTAGCGGTACCAAAATATTGGTATGAGGACAACCCTAGTACCTCTAAAACCCCACTAGGAGGCCTATGAGGCGTCTTCAAAGGGTGAGTAGTTTGACTCGACTGTACTTTCATTATGCTACACTTTTACTACTTTTGACTGTTAAAAGGCTAAAAGGTGATTTCAAACATCCTAACGCTTTCATGACAGCAAAGAATGTGCTTTTAAAAGACATTTTATTAACTTGATCTTTCAGTCAAAGAGTCACATTCCCCCGATTGCTTTTTTTATCCACAATCTTAAAAGCTGAACTATATTGTGTTGCTGCATTCAAGTGTGGGCTGATACAAGTACGCAGGGAAGATAACGCATCAGCAATTAAAATACACCCGCACCAGCAAACACTATCAGGAGATCATCTCTCACACACACACACACACACACACACACACTCGTACACACACACACACACACACACACACACACAAACACTTTGTTGCAAATCTAAGCGATTTCGGATTATTTGAAATATTTTAGGTTCCAGAAGGACATTTGTAGATAATTAAACAGTATTTTATTATTGAAGCTACTTTACTACGTGGGCACTTTGGGGGGGAAAATAAAAAGGTCGGATATGTCTCAAGCAAAATAAATAAAATGTGTAGCATGTGTATCATGATCAAGGCTCCAGCAACCCCCCGCGACCCCAAAAGGGACAAGCGGTAGAAAAATGGATGGAATGTTTTGACCTTTTATTATATTAAATAACATAAATATAGTGCAGTAAAAGTAAAATGGAACATTTTAAACAAATCCAATACAACAATAATAATATACCAGTATATATATATATATATATATATACCGTATTTTTCGGATTACCCAAAAGGGACAAGCGGTAGAAAAATGGATGGAATGTTTTGACTTTTTATTATATCAAATAACATAAATATAGTGCAGTAAAAGTAAAATGGAACATTTTAAACAAATCCAATACAACAATAATAATATACCAGTATATATATATATATATATATATATATATATATATATATATATATATATATATACCGTATTTTTCGGATTACCCAAAAGCGACAAGCGGTAGAAAAATGGATGGAATGTTTTGACTTTTTATTATATTAAAAAACATAAATATAGTGCAGTAAAAGTAAAGACTTAGACTTAGACAAACTTTGATGATCCACAAGGGAAATTGTTCAAATTTTGGATTTGATTATAATGGAACATTTTAAACAAATCCAATACAACAATAATAATATACCAGTATATATATATATATATATATCCATCCATCCATTTTCTACCGCTTATTCCCTTTTGGGGTCGCTATATATATATATATATATATATATATATATATATATATATATATATATATATATATACCGTATTTTTCGGATTATAAATCGCGGTTTTTTCATAGTTTGGCCGGGGGTGTGACGACTTATGCGTGAAATTATTAACACATTACCGTAAAGCAGTGGTCCCCAACCACCGGGCCGTGGCCCGATTGGTACCGGGCCGCAGAATAATTTTTTATAAATTTTATTTAAAAAAATAAAATAAAAATAATAATAATATATATTTTTTTTTTTTATTAAATCAACATAAAAAACACAATATACACTTACAATTAGTGCACCAACCACAAAAAACTCCCTTTTTCATGACAAATAAAAAGAAATAAAAATAAAAAAAATAGGACATACCACCAACCCCCCACCCGGGCCGCGGGACAAATTATTAAGCGTTGACCGGTCCACGGATACAAACAAGGTTGGGGACCACTGCCGTAAAGTATCAAATAATATTATTTATCTCATTCGCGGACGAGACGAAGAAAATGTCAGCAATCGTCACATACACGTCAACCAATAAGAATTCAGCGGGGGAGGGTCATGGCAGAATTGCATTGTGGGTCATGGGATGATAACTGCTATATGCTACTGCCGTAGCTATTAAAATGCATCATTTCATCGTTGGAGGTAACTTATAAAAACTGAGAAGGGCTGAAGAAAAATGGCGTTGAAAAGGAAATCATGTACTGCAGATTACAAGCTGGACGTAGTGAAATATGCAGAGTTGTTTAGAAGCGACATGGAGGAAGAAGATTTCATGGGATTTATGGATTAGGAGTGAGAGATTGTTTGGTAAAGGTATAGCATGTTCTATATGTTAGAGTTATTTCAATGACTCTTACCATAATATGTTAGGTTAACATAGCAGTTGGTTATTTATGCCTCATATAACCTACACTTATTCAGCCTGTTCTTCACTATTCTTTATTTATTTTAAATTGCCTTTAAAATGTCTGTTCTTGGTGTTGGGTTTTATCAGGTACATTTACCACAAAAATGCGATTTATACTCCAGTGCGACATATATATGTTTTTTTCCTTCTTTATTATGCATTTTCGGCCGGTGCGACTTATAATCCGAAAAATACGGTGTGTATATATATATATATATATATATATATATATATATATATATATATATATATATATATATATAGTTTAGCCTTCTCATTTTCAATGGGAGACAGGTTTGGACTACAGGCAGGCTAGTCTAGTACCCGCACTCTTTTACTATGAAACCACGCTGTTGTAACACCTGGCATGGCGTTGTCTTGCTGACATAAGCAGGGGTGTCCATGATAACGTTGCTTGGATGGCAACATATGTTGCTCCGAAAGCTGTACGTACCTTTCAGCATTGATGGGGGTGACATCTATCAAAATGAGGGTGGTCCTGTGTGTCGCTTTTAAAAGTGCTCCCCCTCTGGTCAACATTTGAAATAAGTGTGTGTAAAACTTGGAAGTGCTCCCCCTCTGGCCAACATATGTAATAACAAGTGTGTATATTAAATTGAAATATGCCCCTTTTGTCGAAAATGAATAAAATAAATATGTATATAGAGACATGCTGTAATAACTTGAAGTAAATAATGTAGATTAAAAAACAATTCCATCCATCCATCCATTTTCTACCGCTTATTCCCTTTCGGTGTCACGGGTAAAAAACAATTACAAACATAAAATTCCCAAAAATAAAAATCAACTAAAAGCAGTCTTTTTCTCACTTGTTGACTTTTTCTTATAAAATTGGGAACAATTTCTCCTGTTCTTTCTTCTTTTGTAGTATTGCAATATTTTCTCCTAAAATTATTACTTTTTTTATGTAAAATTATTACTTTTTAACGCAAAAAGGTGACATTTGTCATGAAAAATTCTGACATTAATTACAATATTGACTTTTTTTTTGTTCTGGTAAAATAGCGACATTTGTGGAGTAAAAGTGTCATATTTTTGCCAAGTAAAATTCCGATTATCATTATAATATTGCCCAAGTTTGAAAGTTTCTCATAAAATTGTGACCATTGTCGAGTAAAATTACGATTATTTTCATAAAATTGCTCAAATTTTAAGCTTTTCTTGTAAAATTGTGACTGAGTAAAATTCAAAACTTTTAACATAAAATTGCACAAATGTTCAGTTTTTAAGTAATTCTAAGTTTTTCTAAGTTTCTTTCTAAGTTTTTCTCGTAAAATTGTGACCTTTTTCCTTGTGAAATTCTAACTCAAGTTTTTTTAATACCGTATTTCTTTGAATTGCCGCCAGGGCGCTAATTAATTTAAAATCTCTTCTCACTCCGGCACTTACCAAAGGCATACGGTAAATTTTAGCCTGCGCTTATAAACTTGAGTGTGATGTAAGGATACCATCATGAAAAGCACATTTAATAAAAAAAAAAATTATTATGGTCTTACCTTTACTTATAAATGAAGTCCATGCACAGCTCCTTCTGATCAAAAGCATCGATAACTTTTTTATAGAAGTAAATAAACGGGTTGTACTTGTATAGCGCTTTTCTACCTTCAAGGTACTCAGAAGTCTTCCTTATCTTTCTCCAGTTTGAAAAGTCTCTCTGTCTCAATGGAGATCTTCCTTTATTACCTCCTGCTTCGACTGAAAGTCCAGTTTAGAAAACTTTTTTTTTTTAGATATGTAATCCTCCATGTTAAAAGTGCAAGCGAGAGGAAAAAATAAAGCTCACTCTTGCTGCCGAGTAGTCGCAAGAAGGATCACTAACGCCCTCTACCACCAGGAGGCGGGAGTCATTTAATGACTCATATTTGACACACGCAGCTACGGTATATTAATAAAACATAGCTGCTTACTGTTCTTTTTAGCATAGTCAATAGCTTGGACCTTAAATCCTACTGAATAGCTCTTAATCTTCTTCCCTTTATGCTATTTCAAATGATTGAAATCAGCCTCCTCCATTTTGAAAATGATGAGGTATCACTCGTGACGTGACGAGTTTGACCCGGAGGAAATTCTAGACATGCGCTAATAAAAATATTATTTTGCGAAACGAGTGTTAATCCTGTGCTGGCGGTAATGCTAAGCATGCGCTAATTATTGTGCGAAACGAGTTTGACCAGGCAGTAATTCTAGACAGGCGCATACTATATATTCAATTCAAGGAAATACGGTATTTGTACAGTATGTATATATCATTAATGTTGTAAATACACATCTTTATATATCTAGAAAGGGTGGTCCTAAAGAGGTAGGATTTTCTCGCAGGTCTCAAGAAAGTAAGAAATACAAGAATGCGTGTGTGTGTGTGTGTGTGTGTGTGTCGTCTGTAGCTCAGCAATAATTCATAGAGAATCACCCAAACAAAGCGAGTGGATCCAATTATAGACTCCACACTGCTTTACATACACAACAACATTCTCACTGTACTTGGGGATTTGGCCTTATAAATACATCATTTCAACAACTGCCACTAACACAAATGTTTTCACCAGGCACAATTGTGTTTCCCTTTAAAAACGTCGTCATGGTGACGCAACCATCGCCCCCAACACAACGGGGCGGGAGAAAACGCTGCAACTTGATGCCACTACCCTGGAACCGGCTCAAAAGTGTTGTCCATGCAGGAGAGCGACACAGATTTGCGGCGATGAAAGACGTGCGAGTTAACATGAGACAATAAAACAATGCTCTGTGTGCTTCGTGAAAGTGCGTCCCTCTTGTTCAGCAACGTAATCACCTAAAGCGACGCAACACAAAAGGGTAAACGCGGCTGAGCTCCGTGGCCAATAGGAGTTGTCGAGTCAGGCGACGGCGAGGACGAGCAAAGGCGGCAGTCGGCCATGTCTAATCAATAATCCCTCGCATATTCTTCAGAGGGGCAAAAAAAAAAAAAACATTTAAAAAAGCAGAAGTGGCTGCAGGCGAGTGAGGATTATTCCCTGCTGTGCTCCTCAGTCATGTGGAATAATACCAAGATTTACTGGGAAAGAACAGCTTCATCCACGCTGGACATGATGTCATCGTGGCTTGTGCAGCCCTTTGAGACACTTGTGATGGCAACATATGTTGCTCCAAAAGCTGTATGTACCTTTCAGCATTAATGGTGCCTTCACAGATGTGTAAGTTAGCCATGCCTTGGGCGCTAATACACCCCCGTACCCCCTAAAAATATTGCACTTAGAACAATCCGGATGGTTCTTAAACTCTTTGGTCCGAAGGACACGACGTCCACGGTTTCCAAAAACAATTTGAAATGTGGACTCGTCAGACCACAGAACACTTTCCCACTTTGCATCAGTCCGGCGGCGTTTCTGGGTGTTGTTGATAAAATGGCGTTGGCTTTGCATAGTAGAGTTTTAACTTGATTTTACAGAGACTTAGCTGTCACTTCCTCCTCCTCCTCCTCAGATAAGGAGACGACGCACTAGTTGGACGGAATGTGACGGACCAAAGACATGGAACGCAGTTTTCCTTTTGTTTCCATGTTAAAAAATTCTCACCAAAATGGCTTAAATCATTTAAAATTCTAATGTTGTACAAATTATTGTCAATGGGAGACAGGTCTGGACTACTGGCAGGCCGGTCTAGTACCCGCACTATTTTACTACGAAGCCACGCTGATGTTACACCTGGCTCGGCATCGTCTTGCTGAAATAAGCAGGGGCGTCCATAATAACGTTGCTTGGATTGTTCCAAAAGCTGTATGCACCTTTCAGCATTAATGGTGCCTTCACAGATGTGTAAGTTAGCCATGCCTTGGGTACTAATGAACCCCCTTACCATCACACATGCTGCCTAGAACACTTTCACCCTAGAACAGGGGTAGGGAACCTATGGCTCTAGAGCCAGATGTGGCTCTTTTGATGACTGCATCTGGCTCTCAGATAAATCTTAGCTGACATTGCTTAACACGAGAAGTAATGAATCATTCCGCTGGTAATCAAGACGTTAAAAATAATGTTCAAAATATAAAACATTCTCATGCATTTTATCCATCCGTCCGTTTCAACCGCACCTGTTCAAAAATAACAATGTTATTAAAAATATTGGTTTTACTTAAAAAATGGACGCATATAGTTGTATTCAATGTTAAAAAAGATGATATGGCTCTCATGGAAATACATTTTAAAATATTTGGGTTTCATGGCTCTCTCAGCCAAAAAGGTTCCCGACCCCCGCCCTTGAACAATCCCCAGAGTTCTTTTCCTCTTTAGTCCGCAGTTTCCAAAAACAATTTGAAATGTGGACTCGTCAGACAACAGAACACTTTTCCACTTTGCATCAGTCTATCTTAGATGAGCTCCTGCCCAGCAAAAATGGCGGCGTTTCTGGGTGTTGTTGATAAATGGTTTTGGCTTTGCTTAGTGGTTTTAACTTGCACTTACAGATGTAGCGACCAACTGTAGTTACTGACAGTGGTTTTCTGAAGTGTTCCTGAGTCCAAGTGGTGATATCCTTTACACACTGATGTGGCTTTTTGATGCAGTAGCGCCTGAGGGATGGAAGGTGCGTAATATCATGGCTTACGTGGAGTGATTTCTCCAGATTCTCTGAACCTTTTAATTATATTACGGAGCGTAGATGGTGAAATCCCTAAATTCCTTGCAATAGCTGCTTGAGAAATGTTGTTCTTAAACAATTTGCTCAGGCATTTGTTGACAAAGTGGTGACCCTCGCCCCGTCCTTGTTTGTGAACGACTGAGCATTTCACGGAAGCTGCTTTTATACCCAATCACCTGTTCCCAAATAGCCTGTTCACCTGTGGGATGTTCCAAATAAGACTTTGATGAGCATTCCTCAACTTTCTCAGTCTTTTTTGCAACATTTTTGAAACATGTTGCAAGCATCAATTTCCAAATGAGCTAATATTTGCAAAAAATAAGAACGTTTCTCAGCGTGAACATGAAATATCTTGTCTTTACAGTCTATTCAATTGAATATTACAGTGGTTCTCAAATGGGGGTACTTGAAGGTATGCCAAGGGGTACGTGAGATTTTTTTAAAATATTCTAAAAATAGCAGCAATTCAAAAATCCTTTATAAATATATTTATTGAATAATACTTCAACAAAATATAAATGTAAGTTCATAAACTGTGAAAAAAAAATACAACAATGCAATATTCAGTGTTGACAGCTAGATTTTTTTGTGGACATGTTCCATAAATATTGACGTTAAAGATTTCTTTTTTTGTGAAGAAATTTTTAGAATGAAGTTGATGAATCCAGATGGATCTCTATTACAATCCCCAAAGAGGGCACTTTAAGTTGATGATTACTTCTATGTGTAGAAGTCCTGGGTATGACGTTAAACTACATCCAGGCATGAGATGGGAGGTTGTGGGTGGGGTTAGTGAGTCCCAACTAACTTCTATAAAATGCACACAAAGAACCGTTTGCACCTTCTCTTGTGACTGGCGGACGGTCAGCGCCATAAAGCTGAGCGGGTCCCTGAGTAAATAGGCCGCGGACAACCAGCAGGACAGACTAAGTTCAACAGCCCATTAAGGCAATTAGTCTAGGAGAAGGATCTCTAATATAAAATACCCCTTCCAACCCGCACCAAGCCAGCGTGGAAGGCGTCGGCTAATAACCAGCATGAAAAGTACACCAAATGGCAGAAACATGCTGAGGCTTTCGTCTAGGAGTGGACTGACAACGGCTGATGATGATGATGTGTGGAAATCTTTATTTAGAATTGAACCACTTGTTTATTTTTCAACAAGTTTTTAGTTATTTTTATATCTTTTTTCCCAGATAGTTCAAGAAAGACCACTACAAATGAGAAATACTGTTATACAATTTAATAAATCAGAAACTCGCTCCATTTTGTCCACTAAAGACGCCGAGATCATTATCCATGCGTTTGTTACGTCTCGATTACTGTAACGTATTATTTTCGGGTCTCCCCATGTCTAGCATTAAAAGATTACAGTTGGTACAAAATGCGGCTGCTAGACTTTTGACAAGAACAAGAAAATTTGATCATATTACGCCTGTACTGGCTCACCTGCACTGGCTTCCTGTGCACTTAAGATGTGACTTTAAGGTTTTACTACTTACGTATAAAATACTACACGGTCTAGCTCCAGCCTATCTTGCCGATTGTATTGTACCATATGTCCCGGCAAGAAATCTGCGTTCAAAGGACTCCGGCTTATTAGTGATTTCCAAAGCCCAAAAAAAGTCTGCGGGCTATAGAGCGTTTTCCGTTCGAGCTCCAGTACTCTGGAATGCCCTCCCGGTAACAGTTCGAGATGGCACCTCAGTAGAAGCATTTAAGTCTCACCTTAAAACTCATTTGTATACTCTAGCCTTTAAATAGACTCACTTTTTAGACCAGTTGATCTGCCGTTTCTTTTCTTTTTCTTCTATGTCCCACTCTCCCTTGTGGAGGGGGTCCGGTCCGATGACCATGGATGAAGTACTGACTGTCCAGAGTCGAGACCCAGGATGGACCGCTCGTCGGGACCCAGGATGGACCGCTCGCCTGTATCGGTTGGGGACATCTCTACGCTGCTGATCCGCTTGAGATGGTTTCCTGTGGACGGGACTCTCACTGCTGTCTTGGAGCCACTATGGATTGAACTTTCACAGTATCATGTTAGACCCGCTCGACATCCATTGCTTTCGGTCCCCTAGAGGGGGGGGGTTGCCCACATCTGAGGTCCTCTCCAAGGTTTCTCATAGTCAGCATTGTCACTGGCGTCCCACTGAATGTGAATTCTCCCTGCCCACTGGGTGTGAGTTTTCCTTGCCCTTTTGTGGGTTCTTCCGAGGATGTTGTAGTCGTAATGATTTGTGCAGTCCTTTGAGACATTTGTGATTTGGGGCTATATAAATAAACATTGATTGATTGATTGATTGAGAAACTGATGACATAGTGCTGTATTTTACTTCTTTATCTCTTTTTTTCAACCAAAAATGCTTTGCTCTGAATAGGGGGTACGTGAATTAAAAACATGTTCACAGGCACTGAAAAAAGGTTGAGAACCACTGGAATATAAGTTGAAAAGGATTTGCAAATCATTGTACTCTATTTTTATTTACCATTTACACAACGTGACAACTTTACTGCTTTTGGAGTTTGTACATATAGAAATAGTACAATTACCATCTGAAATGTTATCACAGTTTAACGATTAATTGTATATCGTTTAACCCCTGGATGACCATTTTTACTGCGCATCATCGGACTCTCAGACACAAATCGCGGTGTAACGGTTAACCTAATTCTATTTAAAACCGTACGACAAGCTTGGGAAATAAAACTGTGTGTTCCTTTAAAGCAGGGGTCGGCAACCCAAAATGTTGAAAGAGCCATATTGGACCAAAAATACAAAAACAAATCCGTCTGGAGCCGCAAAAAATTAAAAGCCATATTACATACAGATTATGTGTCATGAGATATAAATTTAATTGAGGACTTAAAGGAAACTAAACGAGCTCCAATATAGCTACAAATTAGACATAATGATGCAATATGTACATGTAGCTAGCCTAAATAGCATGTTAGCATCGATTAGCTTGCAGTCATGCAGTGACCAAATATGTCTGATTAGCACTCCACACAAGTCAATAACATCAACATAACTCACCTTTGTGCATTCATACACAACGTTATAAGTTTGGTGAACAAAATGAGACAGAAAAAGAAGTGTTATAAATCACGTCTTAGAAAGTCAGAGAAAGTTATACATGTAAACAAACTGTGGTGAGTTCAAGGACCACCAAAATTAGTAGTACAAAAAAGCGCTCGCCAAATACTCGAATCAGTGAAGCATCCATCCATCCATCCATTTTCTGCCGCTTATTCCCGTTCGGGGTCACGGGGGACGCTGGCGCCTATCTCAACTACAATCGGGCGGAAGGCGGGGTACACCCTGGACAAGTCGCCACATCATGTTTGATATAAAAAGTGTGCTTTGTAGCAATTAGGGAGGTGTGTGTCATGTTTGTCTTCCTACAGAAACCAAATTAAAACAAAAAGTATGTTTTTTTCCCCCTCATCATTTCCATTTTTCAAATATTTTTGAAAAAGCTCAGGAGAGCCACTAGGGCGGCGCTAAAGAGCCACATGCGGCTCCAGTGACATCGCCGACTACTGGCCTGGCATGCACTTTGTACTGTTTTTACTGGTTTTGTCGGAAATATTAGACCAGGGGTGCCCACACTTTTTCTGCAGGCGAGCTACTTTTCAATTGACCAACTCGAGGGGATCTACCTCATTTATATATATCATTTATATTTATTTATTTATGAAATAGACATTTTTGTAAACAAGGTAAATGTGTTTAATGATAATACAAGCATGTGTAACACATATAGATGTCTTTCTTTCACGAAGACAAGAATATAAGTTGGTGTATTACCTGATTCTGATGACTTGCATTGATTGGAATCAGACAGTAATGATGATAACGCCCACATTTTCAAATGGAGGAGAAAAAAAGTTGTCCTTTCTGTACAAAACCACATGAAAGTGGTTGGTTTTTGGCATCTAATTCATCCAGCTTCCATACACTTTACAAGAAAAACATTGGCGGCAAATTCCGTAGCTTGCTTGATTGACATTCACGGCACCCGAGGGTCTTGTGAGATGACGCTGGCTGCTGCCAGTTCATTATTATGAAAAAATGACAGAGAGGAAGGCGAGAAACACTTTTTTATTTCAACAGACTTTCGCGCCGTCCCTTCCGTCAAAACTCTAAAGGCCGACTGCACATTTCCTATCTTCACAATAAAAGCCCTGCTTCATGCTGCCTGCGCTAACAAAATAAGAGTCTCGGAAAGTGATGTGCATGCCAGCTTTCTGAGGGATCGCTTGTGCACGCCAGTTTTCCGAGACTCTTATTTAGTTAGCGCAGGCAGCATGAAGCAGGGCTTTTATTGTGAAGATAGGAAATGTGCAGTCGGCCTTTAGAGTTTTGACGGAAGGTACGGCGCGAGACTCTGTTGAAATAAAAAGTGTTTCTCGCCTTCCTCTCGGTCATATTTTCATAATAATGATCTTGCAGCAGCCAGCGTCATCTCACAAGACCCTCCGGTACCGTGAATGTCATTTAAGTGACGTCTTGGTGAAGATTGATGATCACTAATTTTTAGGTCTATTTTTTTTAAAAACCCTGGCTCGAGATCGACTGACACACCCCCCGCGGTCGACTGGTAGCTCGCGATCGACGTAATGGGCACCCCTGTATTAGACGCTCCCTTCAGACCCCTTTTGCAAACATTCAAGGCCGTCAAAGTGCGGAAAACACAGAAAGGCAAAAACCTCGCAGCTGTTTAAAGTTTTAACAACATTAAAAAAACAGCGCTCCTCCTGGAAAAAAAGGGGAAAAGAAACATAACAATATGCATGGGAGACCAGAAGAGAAGTGGAAGCGCTGGCTTGTGAATGTTTCATAAAGCGCTGAAGTCTGGAAGATAAGTGATGCTGACAGTGAGAGCGAGGGCGCGGTGCGAGAAGACAGAAGGCAAGCGTTTATGCTGCAGCCTAACTAGCGTCACGTCCATCAGCTGCAGTCTTTTCTCAGCATATGGAAAGCCTTTATGTCCTTTCATGAAAATACATGTGCCATGTTCATTATGCTGCCGACGAGAAGGCATGATATGCTGCTTTTCCCTCTCTCACACCCACTAATTAGCATTTTGCTAGCGATTGATTTTGACCATATAGGTTCACAAATAAGAAGGTTACAAATGTAGAAGCACCAAACGACATTGAGTAATACCTCAAATGAAAGGCCCCGATGAGGGCTTTGCTTATCTGTAAATATCCTGTTTATATGTGCTAAAATGACGACTTACCGTATTTCCTTGAATTGCCGCCGGATATAATTAGCGCATGCTTAGCATTACCGCCGGGTCAAACTCGTCACGTCACGAGTGACACTTCACCTGTCATCATTTTCAAAATGGAGGAGGCTGATTTCAATAATTTGTAATTGAATACAGGGAAGAAAAAAGATTACAGTTGGTACAAAATGCGGCTGCTAGACTTTTGACAAGAACAAGAAAGTTTGATCATATTACGCCTGTACTGTATATACCTTTATATACATATATATATACCTATACTGTATATACCTTTATATACATATATACATACATATATACCTATACTGTATGTACCTTTATATACATATATACATACATATATACCTATACTGTATATACCTTTATATACATATATACATACATATATACCTATACTGTATATACCTTTATATACATATATACATACATATATACCTATACTGTATATACCTTTATATACATATATACATACATATATACCTATACTGGCTCACCTGCACTGGCTTCCTGTGCACTTAAGATGTGACTTTAAGGTTTTACTAATTACGTATAAAGTACTACACGGTCTAGCTCCATTCTATCTTGCCGATTGTATTGTACCATATGTCCCGGCAAGAAATCTGCCTTCAAAAGACTCCGGCTTATTAGTGATTCCTAGAGCCCAAAAAAAGTCTGCGGGCTATAGAGCGTTTTCCGTTCGGGCTCCAGTACTCTGGAATGCCCTCCCGGTAACAGTTCGAGATGCTACCTCAGTAGAAGCATTTAAGTCTCACCTTAAAACTCATCTGTATACTCTAGCCTTTAAATAGACCTCCTTTTAAGACCAGTTGATCTGCCGCTTCTTTTCTTTTTTCTCCTATGTCCCCCCCTCCCTTGTGGAGGGGGTCCGGTCCGATGACCATGGATGAAGTACTGGCTGTCCAGAGTCGAGACCCAGGATGGACCGCTCGCCTGTGTATCGGTTGGGGACATCTCTACGCTGCTGATCCGCCTCCGCTTGAGATGGTTTCCTGTGGACGGGACTCTCGCTGCTGTCTTGGATCCGCTTGAACTGAACTCTCGCGGCTGTGTTGGAGCCACTATGGATTGAACTTTCACAGTATCATGTTAGACCCGCTTGACATCCATTGCTTTCGGTCCCCTAAAGGGGGGGGGGGGTTGCCCACATCCGAGGTCCTCTCCAAGGTTTCTCATAGTCAGCATTGTCACTGGCGTCCCACTGGATGTGAATTCTCCCTGCCCACTGGGTGTGAGTTTTCCTTGCCCTTTTGTGGGTTCTTCCGAGGATGTTGTAGTCGTAATGATTTGTGCAGTCCTTTGAGACATTTGTGATTTAGGGCTATATAAGATTGAGAAGATTAAGAGCTATTCAGTAGGATTTAAGGTCCAAGCTATTGAATATGCTAAAAAGAACAGTAAGCAGCTATGTTTTATTAATATACCATAGCTGCGTGTGTCAAATATGAGGCGCTAGTGATCCTACTTGCGTCGACTCGGCTGCAGAAAAAGTGACAAGCAGCAAGAGTGAGCAGCGATCGTTTATTTTATTCCTCTCCTTTGCACTTTTAACATGGAGGATTACATATCTAAAATAAAACGGTTTTCTAAACTGGACTTTCAATCGAAGCAGGAGGTAATAAAGGAAGATCTCCATCGAGACAGAGAAACTTTTAAAACCGAAGAAAGATAAGGAAAACTTCTATAAACAAGTTATCGATGCTTTTGATCAGAAGGAGCTGCGCATGGACTTCATTTATAAGTAAAGGTGAGACCATAATAACGTTTTTTTTATTAAATGTGCTTTTCATGATGGTATCTTTACATCACACTCAAATTTATAAGCGCAGGCCTAAATTTACCGCATGCCTTTGGTAAGCGCCGGAGTGAGAAGAGGTTTTAAATTAATTAGCGCCCCAGCGGCAATTCAAGGAAATACGGTAATAACAAAAAACATCTTTTTTTTTTTTTCCTTAGAGGAGGACAAGATTAGCGGCCTACCTGCGCAGCAGCAGCTTGGGGTGGTTCTTGCTCTCCAGGTTGCGGTCGATGAGGTCGGAGAGCAGGTGCTTGAGGACGTCGGTGGCGTACTCCAGGCGCCCCTGCAAGGCGGTCATGATGAGCGAGGCCACGTTGCCGCGGTCCCGCATGGAGAAGGAGCGCTGCATCTCCAGGGTTCGGATGAAGGTGAGCAGGAAGACTTTGTTGTTGATGAGCTGGCCGAAGAGCTTGAGGGCCTTTTCCACGTTCTGCTGACCATTCCCCGACACCTGGAGAGGAGAAGAAGGGAGTGCTTGGATAGCAAATATTCATGGGAATAATGAGGAGCTCCATGTGTTTAGGGGCGAAGATCTTCAACTTTCCATCCGACCTTGTCTATTTTTCCTCCTTTTCTTCCTGAAGCAACAAACCTGCTCCAGTTTCCCTCCAAGCAGGCGGACAAGGAGCTCGTGGGGAGTAACTGAGAAGATCTTAATCAATTATTGACCCACGTCTGTTCAGGAGCACGGCGCCTTCATCCAGTAGCCAAATCTCAAAAGAGCGTCCGCAAGAAACACGATCCCAGGGACCAAAGTCAGTGTGCGCCTACTCTCTTACCCAAGTCTTGTTGTTACCCAACGTTACACTGCTAAGTCTTGTTGTTACCTAACATTACACTGATAAGAAGTATTGTTGTTACCTAACATTACGCTGCTAAGAAATCTTGTTGTTACCTAACGTTACACTGCTAAGTCTTGTTGTTACCTAACATTACACTGATAAGAAGTATTGTTGTTACCTAACATTACGCTGCTAAGAAATCTTGTTGTTACCTAACGTTACACTGCTAAGTCTTGTTGTTACCTAACATTACACTGATAAGAAGTATTGTTGTTACCTAACATTACGCTGCTAAGAAATCTTGTTGTTACCTAACGTTACACTGCTAAGTCTTGTTGTTACCTAACATTACACTGATAAGAAGTATTGTTGTTAACCAGCGTTACACTGCTAAGAAATCTTGTTGTTACCTAACATTACACTGCTAAAAAGTCTTGTTGTTACCTAACGTTACACTGATAAGAAGTCTTGTTGTTACCTAACATTACCTAACATCTTGTTGTTACCTAACGTTACACTGATAAGAAGTCTTGTTGTTACCTAACATTACCTAACATCTTGTTGTTACCTAACGTTACACTGCTAAGTCTTGTTGTTACCTAACGTTACACTGCTAAGTCTTGTTGTTACCTAACATTACACTGATAAGAAGTATTGTTGTTACCTAACATTACGCTGCTAAGAAATCTTGTTGTTACCTAACGTTACACTGCTAAGTCTTGTTGTTACCTAACATTACACTGATAAGAAGTATTGTTGTTACCTAACATTACGCTGCTAAGAAATCTTGTTGTTACCTAACGTTACACTGCTAAGTCTTGTTGTTACCTAACATTACACTGATAAGAAGTATTGTTGTTACCTAACATTACGCTGCTAAGAAATCTTGTTGTTACCTAACGTTACACTGCTAAGTCTTGTTGTTACCTAACATTACACTGATAAGAAGTATTGTTGTTACCTAACATTACGCTGCTAAGAAATCTTGTTGTTACCTAACGTTACACTGCTAAGTCTTGTTGTTACCTAACATTACACTGATAAGAAGTATTGTTGTTAACCAGCGTTACACTGCTAAGAAATCTTGTTGTTACCTAACATTACACTGCTAAAAAGTCTTGTTGTTACCTAACGTTACACTGATAAGAAGTCTTGTTGTTACCTAACATTACCTAACATCTTGTTGTTACCTAACGTTACACTGATAAGAAGTCTTGTTGTTACCTAACATTACACTGATAAGAAGTATTGTTGTTACCCAGCGTTACACTGCTAAGAATTCTTGTTGTTACCTAACATTACACTGCTAAGAAGTATTGTTGTTGCATAACATTACACTGATAAGTCTTGTTGTTACCTAACAATACACTGCTAAAAAGTCTTGTTGTTACCTAACGTTACACTGCTAAGAAGTCTTGTTGTTACCTAACGTTACACTGCTAAGAAGTCCTGTTGTTACCTAACATTACACTGCTAAGAAGTCTTGTTGTTACCTAACGTTACACTGCTAAGAAGTCTTGTTGTTACCTAACGTTACACTGCTAAGAAGTCTTGCTGTTACCGAACGTTACACTGATAAGAAGTCTTGTTGTTACCCAACGTTACACTGCTAAGTGTTGCTGTTACCTAACATTACACTACAAAGTCTTGTTGTTACCTAATGTTAAACTGCTAAGGAGTTTTGTTGTTACCTAACATTACACTGATAAGAAGTCTCGCAGTTACCTAACGTTACACTGATAAGAAATCTTGTTTTTACCTAACATTACACTGCTAAGAAGTCTTGTTGTTACCCAAGGTTACACAGCTAAGAAGTCTTGTTACCTAACATTACACTGATAAGAAGTCTTGTTGTTACCTAACATTACACTGATAAGAAGTATTGTTACCTAACCTTACACTGCTAAGAAGTCTTGTTGTTACCCAAGGTTACACAGCTAAGAAGTCTTGTTACCTAACATTACACTGATAAGAAGTCTTGTTGTTACCTAACATTACACTGATAAGAAATCTTGTTACCCAACGTCACACTGCTAAGAAGTCTTGTTGTTACTTAAAGTCATGCAAATAAGAAGTATTGTTACCCAACGTTACATTGCTAAAGAGTCTTGTTGTTACCCAATGTCACACTGCTAAGAAATCTTGTTGTTATCTAAGAAGTGTTGCTGTTACCCAGAATTACACTAACAAGAAGTCTTGTTGTTACCCAACATTACACTGATAATAAATCTTGTTACCCAACGCCACACTGCTAAGAAGTCTTGTTGTTACTTAAAGTTATGCAAATAAGAAGTCTTGTTACCCAACGTTACATTGCTAAAGAGTCTTGTTGTTACCCAACACTACATTGATAAGAAGTATTGTTGTAATCTAAGAATGCTTGCTGTTACCCAGAATAACACTAATAAGAAGTCTTGTTGTTACCTAACGTTACACGGATAAGAAGTTACTTTTGTTCTAGTAAGCGTCACCAAGATTGCGTTTTGACTTCCACTCCTTTTTCAATAGTGCTATGAATACGAGGCCACAGTGGGAGAAAATGCAAGTCGTGAGTTGAACTTAAAGAACTCTCCCCATCGTCCTTCCTGAGCGTTGTTCATTTTTGCACCATCGGCCATGGAAGAAATGGTCATGTGATCAACGGTCACCTCCAGCTCCCTGAGGACGGGGTGGTCCTCGATGCCGGGGAACAGCACCCTCATGGCGTACGTCCTGTAGTCCAGGTGAGGGATGCCGGCTCGGTCCAGGTCGCTGGTGAGCTCGTTGATGTCGGTCTGCAGCTCGGCGAAGGCTTGATTTGAATGAGATGAGAAAGAAAAGCTGTCAGTAGAGTTTTCTTTCATCCGCCCCCGGGACCAAATATGTTATTATTTTTTTTTTTTTTTATCTTCACGCCGTTCACTTCAGAGAAACTCAATATTTCACGTCGGACAAAAAACTCACACTCCCCTCCCCCCACACTTTTATCTGGCAGACAGTAAATTGGGCCCAGCAGTGTGTGGATCATCTCAGCGTGAGGCTGCAGGTGAGTGCCGCCTAATTGGCTGCCATCCTGACTACCGTCTGCACGCCCTGGGGGGGTGAGCCCCCCCTCACCTCCCCCTTGCTAACCTATCACAGGAGCACCCCCCCCCCCCCCCGCCCCCTCTGTGGAGTCATCCAGCCTTCGCCCTGATTCCCTTGAGGGCGAAGAGGTGCCCATCTAAATCCATCCCAGAGGCGCCACTCTGCTAATCTTCTCTTTCCCGAAGGCTGGCAGTGAGCTGGCGATCCTGTCAAGAAGTTTCCTGGACTACAACTTCAGCAGACCAAGGTGAACATCTCCAACGGATACTCAAAATATACGGGAACAGCAGCCTAATGAATGACGTCCACACATTTGTCTTATAGATGATCTTTGATCACCTTTTTTTTACAGCGGATTCCTAAAAAAGGTTAGGTCACGCCTGTCATATAAAGGATCTTTGATAATGTTTCGGTGGTAAATTCCTTAAAAAAACAAATCCCTCCTGTCCTTTAATGATCTTTGATGACATTTTCTGCATGAGGTCCCTTAAAAACAACAGAGCACTCCTGTCACACAGAAGATCTTTGACTAGTGGTTTTTGGCAGTATGGTTGCTGAAAGACAGTAGTTTAGGTCTCTCATATAAATATGATCTTTGATTAGACTTTTTGCATGAGGTCCCTAAAAACAGCTGAGCACTCCTGTCACACAGAAGATCTATGAGAAGGTTTTATTTGCAGCAGATTCATAAAAAAGAAGGAGATAACTCCTGTCATATGGAAGATCTTTGATAACGCTTTTGCAGAAAATTACGGAAAAACATCAAATCTGCCCTGTCATTAAAATGATCTTTGACCAACATTTTTTTTGTATTAGGTCACTATTAACAGCAGGGCACTCCTGTCACACAGAAGATCTTCGACTAGTGTTGTTGGCAGTATGGTTGCTTAAAGACAACAGTTTAGGTCTCTCATATATATGATCTTTGATTAGATTTTTTTTGCATGAGGTCCCTAAAAACAGCTGAGCACTCCTGTCACACAGAAGATCTTTGACAAGGTTTTATTTGCAGCAGATTCCTAAAAAAAAAAGAAGCAGATAACTCCTGTCATATGGAAGATCTCTGATAAGGTTTTTGCAGAAAATGACAGAAAAACATAAAATCTGCCCTTTCATTTAATAGATCTTTGACCAACATTTTTTTTGTATTAGGTCACTATTAACAGCAGGGCACTCCTGTCACACAGAAGATCTTCGACTAGTGGTTTTGCCAGTATGATTGCTTAAAGACAACAGTTTAGGTCTCTCATATATATATATGATCTTTGATTAGACTTTTTTGCATGAAGTCCCTACAAACAGCTGAGCACTCCTGTCACACAGAAGATCTTGGACAAGGTTTTATTTGCAGCAGATTCATAAAAAAGAAGGAGATAACTCCTGTCATATGGAAGATCTTTGATAAGGTTTTTGCAGAAAATGACGGAAAAACATCAAATCTGCCCTGTCATTTAAATGATCTTTGACCAACATTGTTTTTGTATTAGGTCACTACAAACAGCAGAGCACTCCTGTCACACAGAAGATCTTTGACTAGTGGTTTTGGCAAATCCCATGGGCAAAGAGAAGACCTTCTGGAGGAAATTTCTGTGGTCAGATGCTACAGAAATGTAGCTATTTGGCCACAATACTCAGCAATATATTTGGAGGAGAAAAGGTGAGGCCTTTAATCCCAGGAACACCATGACTACTGACATGCATGGTGGTGGTAGTATTATGCTCTGGGCCTGTTTTGCTGCCAATGGAACTGCTGCTTTAAATGAGACAATGAAAAAGGAGGATTAGCTCCAAATTCTTCAGGACAAGCTAAATTCATCAGCCCGGAGGTTGGGTCTTGGGCGCAGTTGGGTGTTCCAACAGGACAATGACCCCCAAACACGCCTCATAAGTGATAAAAGAATGGCTAAATCAGGCTAGAATGAAGGTTTTGGAATGGCCTTCCCAACGTCCTAACTTAACGGTGTGGACAATGCTGAAGAAACAAGTCCATGTCAGAAAAGCAACACATTTAGCTGAACTGCAGCAATTTTGTGGTGAAAAATGTAAGCAGAAGCTTGTGGATGGCTACCAAAAGCACCTTATTGCAGTGAAACCAAGGGACATGTAAGCAAATATTAACATTGCTGTATGTATACTTTTGATTGCTCACATTTTCAGTAGAGCCATAATAAATTCATAGGCAAACTTTATGAATGTTTTTTTGTGTGACCAACAAGTATGTGCTCCAATCACTACATCACAAAAAAATAATCAATCAATGTTTACTTATATAGCCCTAAATCACTAGTGTCTCAAAGGGCTGCACAAACCACTACGACATCCTCGGTAGGCCCACATAAGGGCAAGGAAAACTCACACCCAGTGGGACATCGGTGACAATAATGACTATGAGAACCTTGGAGAGGAGGAAAGCAATGGATGTCGAGCGGGTCTAACATGATACTGTGAAACTTCAATCCATAATGGATCCAACACAATCGCGAGAGTCCACCTTCTTAAAAGACCTAACCTCGATCCTGACCTCATGGTAAACTCACCTTCCCTTTATTTCAAAAATCCTCGAAAAAATTGTTGCGGAGCAGTTAAATGAACACTTAGCGTCTAACAATCCATGTGAAACCTTTCAATCCGGTTTCAGGGCAAATCACTCGCAAAAATGACTAATGATCTATTGCTAACGATGGATTCTGATGCGTCATCTATGTTGCTGCTCCTCGATCTTAGCGCTGCTTTCGATACCGTCGATCATAATATTTTATTAGAACGTATCAAAACACGAATTGGTATGTCAAACTTAGCCCTGTCTTGGTTTAACTCTTATCTTACTGATAGGATGCAGTGTGTCTCCCATAACAATGTGACCTCGGACTACGTTAAGGTAACGTGTGGAGTTCCCCAGGGTTCGGTCCTTGGCCCTGCACTCTTCAGCATCTACATGCTGCCGCTAGGTGACATCATACGCAAATACGGTGTTAGCTTTCACTGTTATGCTGATGACACCCAACTCTACATGCCCCTAAAGCTGACCAACACGCCGGACTGTAGTCAGCTGGAGGCGTGTCTTAATGAAATTAAACAATGGATGTCCGCTAACTTTTTGCAACTCAACGCCAAAAAAACGGAAATGCTGATTATCGGTCCTGCTAGACACTGACCTCTATTTAATAATACAACTTTAACATTTGACAACCAAACAATTAAACAAGGCGACACGGTAAACAATCTGGGTATTAAGCGTTACTAAAATGGCCTTCTTTCATCTCCGTAATATCGCTAAAATTCGCTCCATTCTGTCCACTGAAGACGCTGAGATCATTATCCATGCGTTTGTTACGTCTCGCCTCGACTACTGTAACGTATTATTTTCGAAATGATTGGAAACTCAAGACAGTCATGACATCATGTTCTTTAAAAGTGTACGTACACTTTTGATCGTGACTGTAACTGTGCTATTACTGCATTATTCCAACTGTGCAGCACACCACTGATATATATACTTGACGCGTAAGTGCAGTCACACAAGAAGTAATGCATGGGTAAGTTTCACAGCACTAAAAGTATCCCAGTACCTTCTTTGCACTCCAGGGCCACGCGTGACTCCAGGTTGTCCATCTGCATCTGCAGGCGCTTCAGCGTCAGGTCGTTCTCGCGCGACTTCCGCTTGTAGGCGATGAGGACCAGGATGACGATGATGAGGAGGAGCCCCCCGCCGGCGGCGATGCTGACGATGGCGGGCAGGGTGAGCAGACTGTCCGACACGATGTGCACGGCGCCGGGGGACACGTGGAGGCCGCCCACCTGGACCTGCGCATGCGGGCGTTCTATGTGAGTCGGCTTTTACTTGGTGACAATCTTCAAAACATCTGGACATTCATTAACGTTCTGCAACCTTTTTTTAACACTATCCTTGTTAGAATAATCATGTGTATATATTATCACACAGCTTTAATATGCTTCAAGTCTGTTGCTATAGTTATTAGCTATTGTGCTCAAGCTGCATGTTTTCTATCTGTGCAAGGACAAAACTTCTTGTCTGAGGGATGTTATCTTTGTTTTAGGCCGCTAACAGCCAAGAACTTCAAGCACCTCAACGAAGATAAGATGACAGCACGCAGACGAAGCAGAAACAAGGAAATCACAAGGCCCAGCACATTCCATCACATATTGTGCGTACTGGACCTGCTTTGCATAATATATGTGACCACTCCTTTTAGAGGCGGCCTCAGTGATGTTGACTAACTAACTCCTGAATAAATAGAGGGACGCGGGAGCTGTACCTTAGACTGTGACTAAGTGTGCAGCGCCATGCGTTCTCCTCATGAGCTAAATTAAACTCTGTCTCTGCTTGGTTCCTTGCTTTTTGTCTGATTAATAGATGTCATCAGTGTTTGAACCTGACAATCCTACAATCCTTAGCTTTTTGCAGCATTCTTTGAATATTCTTCAACAATCTGCAACATTTTAAAAATATCCAACATCTGGTTTTCAATTGAATCCAACTTTATTCGTCTTTATTTTTTTTTATATTTTCCCCTCACCTCCATCTACCCGTACGGTCTGTTGTATGTTTTACTGTTGCATCATCATTATAACTACCATTATTTACAACTATGTTAGAATTATTAGGGCTGGCAAAGTTCACACCAGTGTTCATTTTGACAGCAGTTTTTTTTTTATTTAATCATAGTCTTTTGACGACCATGTATTTTAGCTTTAGTTGATTAAATTCCTCGACATTTTAGTCGACCAAAATGACAGTAAATGTAAAATTTAAAGCGTAACGATATCGCATCTTTGAAGATGTCTGCAAACCACTTTTATGAGGGTTATTGCAGAACATCTCAAAAATTGAACTCACAACAATAACTGCATGACATGAATATTTTAATAAGTACGATTAACATTAACTTTACTTGGTTTTATTATTTAACTGAAATTTAGCACTGTTTTTAGATGTTGAACAATACGACTAAAATGATCATATCAACTAGTTTGACTCCACTAGTGAGTGTGCACAGTAAACTTGTAATTTATGGCTTAACTTGTATTGTTGTACTGTAAATATTGGTTTGTGCTTTTCAACAGTCCGCTAATTTGAGCAGGAAAAGGCTGAACACCATCTTTATTTCCTACCTGTCAACTGTCAGTTTACCATGAATTGATTAACGTGGACCCCGACTTAAACAAGTTGAAAAACATTTTGGGGTTTTACCATTTAGTGGTCAATTGTGCAGAATATGTACTGTACTGTGCAATCTACTAATAAAAGTTTCAATCAATCATCTTTGTTTTTTTACCTGGGTTGTCCTACTCTGTTGCGCGGCACTTGAACGCACCATGAAACAACCACGTGTTTTTTCCTCCGAGGAACGATGGATTATCGTCATTCCGTGCTAAAACAGCACAGCTTGTAGGTCCGATGTGCACAACTGAATAACGTAGTTGTTTAGACGGTAATGTATTAATAAAAGTTCGGATTGGAGAGTGTTGTTTTTAGCGAGGAAACACTCTTGTTTCCGGGTTAGCATTTAAGCTAGCGAGCCGGAAGCAGCCAGTCTGTGACTTTATCAAAGTGCAGTTTTATCATAGTCAGTACTGAGTAACTGATGAGTAACCTGTTTGTTTAATGATTACGGCAACAAATAATGCACAAAAACATAAAAATAGCAATGAGCAAATTCATAGCCAGGAATTTCTCTTAAGCAACTAAAACAATAATATATATTAAATAATAATACATTAAAATAAAAAAATTAAGGCAAATTGAGCCACAATAACTTAACAGCACCATAGGTTCAGTAGGCATTTATTGATTGATTGATTGATTGATTGAAACTTTTATTAGTAGATTGCACAGTACAGTACATATTCCCTACAATTGACCACTAAATGGTAACACCCCAATAAGTTTTTCAACGTTAATCAATTACTTAATAAATGACCAAGTCGAGGTGATCTACCTCATATATACATACACACACATATCATATATATATATATATATATGTAATTTATAGTTTTTTATTTTGCTGTTTTTGTTGAAATGTTAAAGGTGTTTTAATGAATATACATGCATGTTTAACATATAGATTCCTATCTTTCATGAAGACAAGAATACAAGTTGGTGTATTACCTGATTCTGATGACTTGCATTGATTGGAATCAGACAGTATAGTGCTGATAATGTCCACGTTTTCAAATGGAGGAGAAAAAAAAAGTTCCCCTTTTCTGTCTAATACCACATGAAAGTCGTTGGTTTTTGGCATCTTATTTGTTCAGCTTCCACATTCGTTTTTATACACTTTACAAGAAATACATTGGCGGCAAACTCCGTAGCTTGCTAGCTTGTTTGCGCTAGCTTTCGGAGACTCTTATTTTGTTAGCGCAGGCGCGATGGAGCGGCACTTTTATTGTGAAGACAGGAACTGTGCGATCAGTCTTTAGGCTTTTGACGGGAAGTACGGTTGAAATAAAAAGTGTCTTTTTTCCTTTACACTTTTGATTGATTGATTGATGGATTGAAACTTGTATTAGTAGATTGCACAGTACAGTACATATTCCGTACAATTGAGCACTAAATGGTAACACCCCAATAAGTTTGTCAACTTTTTTATGTCGGATTCGACGTGTGACGGTCACGTGACCGCCTGGTTTCGTTTGATTGGTCCAACGTCACCAGTGACTGCATTTGATTGGTGAAACGCAGGCATGGGTAGTTCCTACTTTGAATGCGTGTCTGACAAAATCAAAACAAAACGTGCATTAACAGATCGATAAAGAAAAAGTAGCGAGTAGCGAGCTGTTTGTAGATAAATGGAGCGGAGTAAAAGTAGCGTTTCTTCTCTATAAATATACTCAAGTAAAAGTAAAAGTATGTTGCATAAAAAGTACTCTTAGAAGTACAATTTATCCCAAAAGTTACTCAAGTAGATGTAACGGAGTAAATGTAGACTATGACACCTGTGAAGTGAAAACCATTTCTATCTGTTGAAGCTCATGGAGAGAATGCCAAGAGTGTGCAAAGCAGTAATCAGAGCAAAGGGTGGCAATTTTAAAGAAACTAGAATACAAAACATGTTTTCAGTTATTTCATCTTTTTTTTTGTTAAGTACATAACTCCATATATGTTAATTCATAGTTTTGATGTGACAATCTATATATATGTATATATATATAAAAATATATTTTCCCTTTCTCTTTATTGAGCATGGATGATTTAATATAATACTGTGCATACAGAAGACAAAAATAGCAACGCTCACATTTTTCGATTAAATATTTGAATTTTTTGATAGCTCTAGTAATTATACCACGTTGAGTTTTGACTGAGGATGAACCAAACAGTTATTCTGTCTCAATGTATGATTTTTTTTTCTAATAGATGATATATGATTGTACTATCATTATAGACATGCAATTACACCGTCAATGTCATCATCTTCCCATAAAACAAGGGCTGTGTTAGAGTCAAAGCACACACACACACACACACACACACACACACACACACACACACGCACGCACAAAAGGACACACATTCCTGTATTTGTTACCTTCTTGAGACCTAATATATACATACTATGCAAATATAAAAGAGCTTCTGTGAAAAATGAGTTGGAATTTTACAAGAAAAATTTCACAATTTCACAAGAAAAACGTAAAATTTTGTCAGTGTTATAATAAAAGTAGTCATTTTACTCAACGCAAATCAAAATTTTACAAGAAAAACTGAACCTTTTTTGCAATATCATGATAAAAGTTGGAATTTTACTCCGAACTGTTGTAATTTTCCCAAAAAAAGCTTAACATGTTGGCAATTTTATGAAAAGAGTCGGAATTTTACTCGACAGAAGTCCCAATTTTAGAAGAAAACTTGACATTTTTTAACAATTTTATTATAATAATCACAATTTTACTTGGCAAAATTATGACAAAAGTCATAATTAACCATTTCTCCCACCCACTCAAAGACGATATTAAAGACTAAAAAGTCAAAATTTTTCACAAAAAAAAATGTCACTATTTAACAACAACACAAAAATTGGCAACATTGTGAAAAAAGTCAGAATTTCATATGACAGATGTCACCATTTTGCATTAAAAAAGTAATAATTTCACAAGAAAAAATTGCAATATTACAGAAACAGAAAGAATGTGAGAAATTCTTCCCAATTTTATAGGAAAAAAGTCGACACATTGAGAGAAAAAGACTGCTTTTAGTAAAAATGTGTGTTTGTTTGTTTCTAATTGTTTTTTAATCTTCATGAACTACTTCAAGTTACTACAGTATGTCTCTATATACATATTTATAAAAACATTTTAAAAACATTTTGGCCAAAAGGGGCGCATTTCAATTATCTTACACACACTTGTTATTTCATATGTTGACCAGAAAAATTCCTCCTTTTTGGGACCACCCTCATTTTGATAGATGTCACCAGCAGGGGTGCAAATGAGACATTCTCTCTTTATGTCATCACTTGTTCACACCTCCTCATATGGAAGCTACATTTCCTTCTTTATGTCTCCAGAAGAGTAGAAATACAACACACACACACACACACACACACACACACGCACACGCACACGCGCGCACAAAAGGACACACATTCCTGTATTTGTTACCTTCTTGAGACCTAATATGTACATACTATGCAAATATAAAAGAGCTTGTTGTGAAAAATTAGTTGGAATTTTACAAGAAAAATTTCAAAATTTCACAAGAAAAACAGAATTTTGTCAGTGTTATAATAAAAGTAGTCATTTTACTCAACGCAAATCAAAATTTTACAAGAAAAACTGAACCTTTTTTCCAATATCATGATAAAAGTTGGAATTTTACTCAAAACTGTTGCAATTTTCAAAAAAAAAAAAGCTTAACATTTTGGCAATTTTATGAAAAGAGTCGGAATTTTACTCGACAAAAGTCACAATTTTAGAAGAAAAACTTGAAATGTTTTAACAATTTTATTATAATAATCACAATTTTACTTGGCAAAATTATGACAAAAGTCATAATTAACCATTTCTCCCACCCACTCAAAGACGATATTAAAGACTAAAAAGTCGGAATTTTTCTAAAAAAAAATGTCACTATTTTACAACACAAAAATTGGCAACATTGTGAAAAAAGTCAGAATTTCATATGACAGATGTCACCATTTTGCATTAAAAAAGTAATAATTTCACAAGAAAACATTGCAATATTACAGAAACAGAAAGAATGTGAGAAATTCTTCCCAATTTTATAGGAAAAAAGTCGACACATTGAGAGAAAAAGACTGCTTTTAGTAAAAATTTGTGTTTGTTTGTTTCTAATTGTTTTTTAATCTTCATGAACTACTTCAAGTTACTACAGTATGTCTCTATATACATATTTATAAAAACATTTTAAATGCATTTTGGCCAAAAGGGGCGCATTTCAATTATCTTACACACACTTGTTGTTTCATATGTTGACCAGAAAAATTCCTCATTTCGATAGATGTCACCAGCAGGGGTGCAAATGAGACATTCTCTCTTTATGTCATCACTTGTTCACACCTCCTCATATGGAAGCTACATTTCCTTCTTTATGTCTCCAGAAGGGTAAAAATACAAGAACACACACACACGCGCACACACACACACACACACCACACACACACACACACACACACACACACGCACAAAAGGACACACATTCCTGTATTTGTTACCTTCTTGAGACCTAATATATACATACTATGCAAATATAAAAGAGCTTGTTGTGAAAAATGAGTTGGAACGTTACAAAAAAAAATTCACAATTTCACAAGAAAAACTTAAAATTTTGTCAGTGTTATAATAAAAGTAGTCATTTTACTCAACGCAGATCAAAATTTTACAAGAAAAACTGAAAATTTTTTCCAATATCATGATAAAAGTTGGAATTGTACTCCAAACTGTTGCAATTTTACAAAAAAAAAGCTTAACATGTTGGCAATTTTATGAAAAGAGTCGGAATTTTACTCGACAAAAGTCACAATTTTAGAAGAAAAACTTGAAATTTTTTAACAATTTTATTATAATAATCACAATTTTACTTGGCAAAATTATGACACAAGTCATAATTAACCATTTCTCCCACCCACTCAAAGACGATATTAAAGACTAAAAAGTCAAAATTTTTCTAAAAAAAAAATGTCACTATTTTACAACAACACAAAAATTGGCAACATGGTGAAAAAAGTCAGACTTTCATATGACAGATGTCACCATTTTGCATTAAAAAAGTAATAATTTCACAAGCAAATATTGCAATATTACAGAAACAGAAATAATGTGAGAAATTCTTCCCAATTTTATAGGAAAAGTCGACACATTGAGAGAAAAAGACTAATTTTAGTAAAAATTTGTGTTTGTTTGTTTCTAATTGTTTTTTAATCTTCATGAACTACTTCAAGTTACTACAGTATGTCTCTATATACATATTTATAAAAACATTTTAAATACATTTTGGCCGAAAGGGGCGCATTTCAATTATCTTACACACACTTGTTATTTCATATGTTGACCGGAAAAATTCCTTGTTTTTGGGACCACCCTCATTTTGATAGATGTCACCAGCAGGGGTGCAAATGAGACATTCTCTCTTTATGTCATCACTTGTTCACACCTCCTCATATGGAAGCTACATTTCCTTCTTTATGTCTCCAGAAGAGTAGAAATACAAGAACACACACACACACTCGCACAAAAGGACACACACACACACACACACACACACACACACACACACACACACACACACACACGCACAAAAGGACACACATTCCTGTATTTGTTACCTTCTTGAGACCTAATATATACATACTATGCAAATATAAAAGAGCTTGTTGTGAAAAATGAGTTGGAACTTTACAAAAAAAAATTCACAATTTCACAAGAAAAACTTAAAATTTTGTCAGTGTTATAATAAAAGTCGTCATTTTACTCAACGCAAATCAAAATTTTACAAGAAAAACTGAACATTTTTGGCAATATCATGATAAAAGTTGGAATTTTACTCAAAACTGTTGCAATTTTCCCAACAAAAAAGCTTAACATGTTGGCAATTTTATGAAAAGAGTCGGAATTTTACTCGACAAAAGTCACAATTTTAGAAGAAAACTTAAAAATTTTTACCATTTTTTTATAATAATCACAATTTTACTTGGCAAAATTATGACAAAAGTCATAATTAACCATTTCTCCCACCAACTCAAAGACGATATTAAAGACTAAAAAGTCAAAATTTTTCTAAAAATAAAATGTCACTATTTTACAACAACACAAAAATTTGCAACACTGTGAAAAAAGTCAGAATTTTATGACAGATATCACCATTTTGCAATAAAAAAGTAATAATTTCACAAGAAAACATTGCAATATTACAGAAAAAGAAAGAATGTGAGAAATTCTTCCCAATTTTATAGGAAAAAAGTCGACACATTGAGAGAAAAAGACTGCTTTTAGTAAAAATTTGTGTTTGTAATTGTTTTTTAATCTTCATGAACTACTTCAAGTTACTACAGTATGTCTCTATATACATATTTATAAAAACATTTTAAATGCATTTTGGCCGAAAGGGGCGCATTTCAATTATCTTACACACACTTGTTATTTCATATGTTGACCAGAAAAATTCCTCATTTTGATAGATGTCACCAGCAGGGGTGCAAATGAGACATTCTCTCTTTATGTCATCACTTGTTCACACCTCCTCATATGGAAGCTACATTTCCTTCTTTATGTCTCCAGAAGGGTAGAAATACAAGAACACACACACACACACACACACACACACACACACTAAAGCCCCTCCCCTGGGCTGAATTGAGCGGCGATGAGAGCATGAATAATGCACTTTGAAGGTATAATGCGGATGAAAAAAAAACCTCCCCCGAGCAGGCGGACAGATGGAAGGTAAAAGTTTGACACTGACCATGACTTTGTATTGTCCGGTGAGGTTGGGCGGCTCGCACAGCAGCTGGCTCTCGGACACGGTCACCGAGCAGGGGGTCTCTCCAATCAGCACCGTGTAGTTAAGCTTGGCCCCTCCTGAGGCCGGGGGTAGCAGGTTTCTGCCCTGTGGGTACACGGTGGGGGTTTGAGTGAAAGTAAGATCTCAAAGGACAATAAAAATCCTCAAATGTAACCAAAAGAGGAGAAAGCACATCAAGAGCCGAGGTCTATAAATATTAAAAACATGAATAACGAAATTGTCAGGCTTGTCCGTGACAGCGTGGCCAGTGTTTAGTATTCCCCGTCTTTAGTTCCTGTCAGCGCTCTTATTTTGTCTATTTCCTGTTTTTTTTTTTTCCCCCTGTGCGCTGTTTTCACCCGGCCACACCTGGTGTTAATCAGCCCACTCCTATTTTACCCGCTTTATTCCTCCAGTCAGTGCTGGATTATTGTCACGTATTGGTTGTCGCTTCTGTCATGTATTGTCGCTCCTGTCGTGTCTTTGCGGCGCAGCAGTAAGCTATATTTGTTAGATGTTTGTAGCTTACTGTTTTTTGTTCGCTGCTTCCAGTTTGTTTTCATATTACAAGTACGGCTTCGGTTTTCCTGCTCGCTACCCACTAGCTTTCACGCCAGGCCCCTTTTTGTTTTTGCTAGCTTCCATGCTAAGTTCCTTTTGTTTTCTAGCTCCCATGCTAGCTCTCTTAGTTGGTTGTATGCCTCATGCACGCTTTTTGTTGTAACCCTTTGATTTGTTGTTGTTGTGGTATTTTTATTAAATCATTTTTTTCTCATGGGCTTCACAGGTGGAAGAGGGGTTAGTGCGTCTGCCTCACAATACAAAGGTCCTGAGTAGTCCTGGGTTCAATCCCAGGCTCGGGATCGTTCTGTGTGGAGTTTGCATGTTCTCCCCGTGAATGCGTGGGTTCCCTCCGGGTACTCCGGCTTCCTCCCACCTCCAAAGACATGCACCTGGGGATAGGCCCCGCCCACCTCCAAAGACATGCACCTGGGGATAGGTTGATCGGCAACACTAAATGCTCCCTAGTGTGTGAATGTTGTCTGTCTATCTGTGTTGGCCCTGCGATGAGGTGGCGACTTGTCCAGGGTATACCCCGCCTTCCGCCCGATTGTAGCTGAGATAGGCGCCAGCACCCCCCGTGACCCCAAAAGGGAATAAGCGGTAGATAATGGATGGATGTTTTCTCACTCCATGTCTGCCTCCATCTCTGCATCTTGGGGTTCGTCCCAAACTAACTCTGACATAAATGCTGGTGAACACAAGTAGACTGGTTCTAGGTAAGAACCCTGAGGGACTCCAGTCTAGAACTGGTGTCCAAACTTTTCGACTTGGGGGCCGCATTGGTCTTGCCGACAGCATACAAATTAACTATATATATATATATATATAAATATATATATATATAACAGTAACAGTTCGAGATGCCACCACAGTAGAAGCATTTAAGTCTCACCTTAAAACTCATTTGTATACTCTCGCCTTTAAATAGACTCCCTTTTTAGACCAGTTGATCTGCCGTTTCTTTTCTTTTTCTCCTATGTCCCACTCTCCCTGGTGGAGGGGGTCCGGTCCGATCCGTTGGCCATGTACTGCTTGCCTGTGTATCGGTTGGGGACATCTCTGCGCTGCTGATCCGCCTCCGCTTGGGATGGTTTCCTGCTGGCTCCGCTGTGAACGGGACTCTCGCTGCTGTGTTGGATCCGCTTTGGACTGGACTCTCGCGACTGTGTTGGATCCATTATGGATTGAACTTTCACAGTATCATGTTAGACCCGCTCGACATCCATTGCTTTCCTCCTCTCCAAGGTTCTCATAGTCATCATTGTCACCGACGTCCCACTGGGTGTGAGTTTTCCTTGCCCTTATGTGGGCCTACCGAGGATGTCGTAGTGGTTTGTGCAGCCCTTTGAGACACTAGTGATTTAGGGCTATATAAGTAAACATTGATTGATTGATTGATATATATATATATATATATATATATATATATATATATATATATATATATATATATATATATATATATATACATACACTCACACACGTGTGTGTGTGTGTGCCCATCCATCCATCCATCTTCTCCCGCTTATCTGAAGTCAGGTCACGGGGGCAGCAGCCTAAGCAGGGAAGTGCATATTATACTAATGTGATGGATATATAATTAATATAATGGATAAATAACTGTTACAATTGGATATTAAGTGTATGTGAAAGTGTGTTTACATTGTTTCCTTCTGTGATGACCTTCTTAAAGTCTTGTAATCAATCAGAAAGTGGAGATGGTATTGCATTTTTCCCATCATGCATTGTATGGTGTTTGGACAATTTCCATAACGTCCACAATGTTCAGTGAGCAGGTTGTGTCATGTGTGTTAACCTTCATGTTACTTACATTTTTTTTTAATTTTGCTCCATGACTAGGGAAGGTTGTTTTGATGGGTGTCATATAAGTCAATGAGTGCTGTTGTGTCAAAAGCACTTTCAAGGGTCATTGATTTGATTTGCTGATAATACTTACACCTGGTCTGAATAATACACTTTTGTGATCAATCCTGTCGGCTTGTCCGTCAGTCGTTAAGTTAATCATACAAAAAAAACTCAGAAAGTTATTGGCGGATTTTGAGACAAAGATAGTGTAGACCGAGAAGAGTGTCCACTCCGTTGCTTTCATTCCGCTCAATAGCATAGCTCAAAAAAAGTATGGGCGGAATCTTATACAACTTTTAGGAAATTTCTGAAATGTGATAAAGAACGAGAGATTTCTGATTTTGCGTCTGATCCGAATCATTTCCACTACGTTACCTTATGTTTACGTTTCTGTGTGTGTGCTAGCAACCCCGCAGAGACCATAGCTCAAAAAGGTTTTTAAATCAAAGTCTCCAAAAATGTGACATTATACATACATATATGCATATATATATATATATAATATCCTTACGAGTTTCAACGTCTGTGTGCATATGCTAGCGGCCTCGCCTCCACCCACAGAGACAAAGACTGTGGAGAAAATAGCTAATTAATCCCATTACACGTTCTATTGATTTGTTTTTTATTTTGTTGTGTTTTATACTTTTGTGATTACTTGTTTATTATATTAGGTGGTTAAATTCCACTTCATGCGCCGACGTCATTGGGCGAGCTGCACGTGCATCATTTCATCACAACAGAGTCTCGAGACTACCTTGAGAATGATGGGCGACCCTGGCTTCTGCTCCAGGACTCCCGTGGCGCTGAGAGGCTCAAAGTAAGGGTTGGGGTAGTAGAGCAGGCTGGTGGTGTTGTAGACCAGCAGCGCTTGCACGTTGTTGAAGATGAAGCCGAACTCGTCGGCGTGCTTCACCGCCTCCAGGCCTGGGTGGTAGTCCTCCGCCAGGGAGGGAGCCCAGCAGCTCATGCTGGTGCTGTTCAACACTTTGCACACCTGGAGGGGGGCGGAGCATGCAAATTAGTTCCCTCCAATCCGATTGTCTCCAACTATTCTGCAAGATCCAAGAGTCTTTATTGTCCAAAGGTCTAAAACACGGAGAGCAATAATGAATGATGTTTTCCTTTCTACTCTAAGTGATTCCAACACAACAAACACAAGAAGTAAATACAGCACGGAGACATTTGCAAAGTAAAAATGTGCATAATTGTGGAGAGTTAACTATTGAAACATTTTTGACATCTGTCAACATTCTTGAACAGTCTTCAACATTCATCAACATTCTTGAACAGTCTTTAATATTTGTCAACATTCTTGAACAGTCTCCAACATTCGTCAACAGTCTTCAACATTCATCAACATTCTTGAACAGTCTCCAACATTCATCAACATTCTTGAACAGTCTTTAATATTTGTCAACATTCTTGAACAGTCTCCAACATTCGTCAACATTCTTAAACATTCATCAACATTCTTGAACAGTCTCCAACATTCGTCAACATTCTTCAACAGTCTTTAACATGCATCAACATTCTTGAACAGTCTCCAACATTCGTCAACATTCTTGAACAGTCTTTAACATTTGTCAACATTCTTGAACAGTCTTTAACATTTGTCAACATTCTTGAACAGTCTTTAACATTCATCAACATTCTTGAACAGTCTCCAACATTCGTCAACATTCTTGAACAGTCTTTAACATTTGTCAACATTCTTGAACAGTCTTTAACATTCATCAACATTCTTGAACAGTCTTTAACATTCATCAATATTCTTGAACAGTCTCCAACATTCGTCAACATTCTTGAACAGTCTTTAACATTTGTCAACATTCTTGAACAGTCTTTAACATTTGTCAACATTCTTGAACAGTCTTTAACATTCATCAACATTCTTGAACAGTCTTTAACATTTGTCAACATTCTTGAACAGTCTTTAACATTTGTCAACATTCTTGAACAGTCTTTAACATTCTTCAACATTCTTGAACAGTCTCCAACATTCGTCAACATTCTTGAACAGTCTTTAACATTCATCAACATTCTTGAACAGTCTTTAACATTCATCAACATTCTTGAACAGTCTTTAACATTTGTCAACATTCTTGAACAGTCTTTAACATTTGTCAACATTCTTGAACAGTCTTTAACATTCATCAACATTCTTGAACAGTCTTTAACATTCATCAACATTCTTGAACAGTCTTTAACATTTGTCAACATTCTTGAACAGTCTTTAACATTCATCAACATTCTTGAACAGTCTTTAACATTCATCAACATTCTTGAACAGTCTTTAACATTTGTCAACATTCTTGAACAGTCTCCAACATTCGTCAACATTCTTAAACATTCATCAACATTCTTGAACAGTCTCCAACATTCGTCAACATTCTTGAACAGTCTTTAACATTTGTCAACATTCTTGAACAATCTTTAACATGCATCAACATTCTTGAACAGTCTTTAACATTTGTCAACATTCTTGAACAGTCTCCAACATTCGTCAACATTCTTAAACATTCATCAACATTCTTGAACAGTCTCCAACATTCGTCAACATTCTTGAACAGTCTTTAACGTTTGTCAACATTCTTGAACAGTCTTCAACATTCATCAACATTCTTGAACAGTCTTTAACATTTGTCAACATTCTTCAACATTCACCAACATTCTTGCAAAGTCTTCAACATTTGTCAACAGTCTTGAATAATCTAACTTGTCAACATTCTTGAACAGTCTTTAACATTTGTCAACATTCTTGAACAGTCTCCAACATTCATCAACATTCTTGTACATTTGTCAACATTCACCAACATTCTTGCAAAGTATTCAACATTTGTCAACAGTCTTGAACAATCTAACTTGTCAACATTCTTGAACAGTCTTTAACATTTGTCAACATTTTTGAACAGTCTTTAACATTCATCAACATTCTTGAACAGTCTTTAACATTTGTCAACATTCTTGAACAGTCTTTAACATTCATCAACATTCTTGAACAGTCTTTAACATTTGTCAACATTCTTGAACAGTCTCCAACATTCATCAACATTCTTGAACAGTCTTTAACATTTGTCAACATTCTTGAACAGTCTTTAACATGCATCAACATTCTTGAACAGTCTCCAACATTCACCAACATTCTTGAACAGTCTCCAACATTCTTGAACAGTCTTCAACATTCATCAACATTCTTGAACAGTCTTTAACATTTGTCAACATTTTTGAACAGTCTCCAACATTCATCAACATTCTTGAACAGTCTTTATCATTTGTCAACATTCTTCAACATTCACCAACATTCTTGCAAAGTCTTCAACATTTGTCAACAGTCTTGAACATTCTAACTTGTCAACATTCTTGAACAGTCTTTAACATTTGTCAACATTTTTGAATATTGAACAGTCTCCAACATTCACCAACTTTCTTAAATTGTCTTCAACATTCATCAACATTCTTAGACGGTCTCCAACATTTGTCAACAGTCTTGAACAATCTAACTTGTCAACATTCTTGAACAATCTTCAACATTCATCAACAATCTTCAACATTTGTCAACAGTCTTGGACAATCTAAATTGTCAACATTCTTGAGCTATATTTAACATTCGTCAACATTCTTGAACAGTCTCTAACATTCACCAACATTCTTTAAAAGTCATAAACATTCATTAACATTCTTGAACAATCTTCGACATTCATCAACACTCATCAACATTTGTCAACAGTCTTGAACAATCTAACTTGGCAACGTTCTTGAACAGTCTTCAACATTTGTCAACAGTCTTGAACAATCTAAATTGTCAACATTCTTGAGCTATATTTAACATTTGTCAACATTCTTGAACAGTCTCCAACATTCACCAACATTCTTGAACAGTCTTCAACAATCATCAACATTCTTTAAAAGTCATAAACATTCATTAACATTCTTGAACAATCTTCAACATTCATCAACAATCTTCAACATTTGTCAACATTTTTGAATATTCACCAACATTCATCAATATTCATCAATATTATTTTCTGTTTTTTTGACTATTTTTTGGAACCTTGGAGACATCATGCCTGGTGGGTGTGTTGTCGGAGGGTGTAACAACACTAACAGGGAGGGATTCAAGTTGCACCACTGGCCCGAAGATGCCAAAGTGTCTGCCGCCAGACCCCCATTGAATGTACCAGAGTTTCTCCACATTTGACCGGCGGTGCTAAAGCAGACATGGCACAGAGATGTATGGATAACCTGCAGATGCATTTGCAACTATATTACGTTTCCTTCCACCCACATTTAATGCGAAACAAACACTTACCAATCGACGGATTTAAGTTGCTCCAGTGTCAAAAGATGCGAAAGTCCTGATCGTTTGGTCCGCACATTTTACCGGCGATGCTAACGCAGCTATTCGGCCATGCTATGGCTATGAATAGCGTCAATAGCTATTCGCTCAATAGCTTCAGTTTTTTTCTTCAATACTTTCATACTCCAACCATCCGTTTCAATACATGCGTAATCTGTTGAATCGCTTAAGTCGCTGAAATCAGAGTTTGAATCCGAGCTAATGTCGCTATATCTTGCTGTGGTATTCCCATTGTTTGTTTAAATTGGCAGCACTGTGTGACGTCACAGTGTCTTCGCAGAGAGCAAAAATAAGGCACTTAAAAGCTTTATTTAGGGATATTCCGAGACCGGTAAAATTTTGAAAATTTTTTTTAAAAAATACAACAAGCCACTGGGAACTGATTTTTATTGTTTTTAATCCTTTTGAAATTGTGATAATGTTCCCCTTTAACCAGTCTTCAACATTCATCAAAAGTTTTTAACAGTTTTTTAACAATTTTCAACAATCTTAAACAGTCTCTATCATTCTTCAACAGTCACCAACATTCATCAAAAGTTTCTAACAGTTTTTTAACAATTTTCAACAATCTTACACAGTCTCTATCATTCTTCAACAGTCACCAACATTCATCAAAAGTTTTTAACAGTTTTTTAACAATTTTCAACAATCTTACACAGTCTCTATCATTCTTCAACAGTCACCAACATTCATCAAAAGTTTTTAACAGTTTTTTAACAATTTTCAACAATCTTACACAGTCTCTATCATTCTTCAACAGTCACCAACATTCATCAAAAGTTTTTAACAGTTTTTTAACAATTTTCAACAATCTTACACAGTCTCTATCATTCTTCAACAGTTTTTAACATTCGTCTCATTGTTAACCAGTCACCAACATTTTTCAACAGTCTCCAGTATTTTTCAACAGTCACCAACATTCATCAAAAGTTTTTAACAGTTTTTTTTAACAATTTTCAACAATCTTAAACAGTCTCTATCATTCTTCAACAGTTTTTAACATTAGTCAACATTTTTCAACAGTTTTTAACATTCGTCACATTGTTAACCAGTCACCAACATTTTTCAACAGTCTCCAGTATTTTTCAACAGTCACCAACATTCATCAAAAGTTTTTAACACTTTTTAACAATTTAGAACAATCTTAAACAGTCTCTATCATTCTTCAACAGTTTTTAACATTAGTCAACATTTTTCAACAGTTTTTAACATTCGTCACATTGTTAACCAGTCACCAACATTTTTCAACAGTCTCCAGTATTTTTCAACAGTCACCAACATTCATCAAAAGTTTTTAACACTTTTTAACAATTTAGAACAATCTTAAACAGTCTCTATCATTCTTCAACAGTTTTTAACATTAGTCAACATTTTTCAACAGTCTTTAACATTCGTCACATTGTTAACCAGTCACCAACATTTTTCAACAGTCTCCAGTATTTTTCAACAGTCACCAACATTCATCAAAAGTTTTTAACACTTTTTAACAATTTTCAACAATCTTACACAGTCTCTATCATTCTTCAACAGTTTTTAACATTAGTCAACAGTTTTCAACAGTTTTTAACATTCGTCTCATTGTTAACCAGTCGCCAACATTTTTCAACAGTCTCCAGTATTTTTCAACAGTCACCAACATTCATCAAAAGTTTTTAACAGTTTTTTTTAACAATTTTCAACAATCTTACACAGTCTCTATCATTCTTCAACAGTTTTTAACATTAGTCAACATTTTTCAACAGTTTTTAACATTCGTCTCATTGTTAACCAGTCACCAACATTTTTCAACAGTCTCCAGTATTTTTCAACAGTCACCAACATTCATCAAAAGTTTTCAACAGTTTTTAACAATTTTCAACAATCTTACACAGTCTCTATCATTCTTCAACAGTTTTTAACATTAGTCAACATTTTTCAACAGTTTTTAACATTTGTCACATTGTTAACCAGTCACCAACATTTTTCAACCGTCTCCAGTATTTTTCAACAGTCACCAACATTCATTAAAAGTTTTCAACAGTTTTTAACATTTTTCAACAATCTTAAACAGTCTCTATCATTCTTCAACAGTTTTTAACATTAGTCAACATTCTTCAACAGTTTTTAACATTCGTTATATTCTTAACCAGTCACCAACAATTTTACACAGTCTCCAACATTTTTCAACAGTTTTTAACATTTGTCAACAATCTTAAACAGTCTCCAATATTCTTAAACAGTTTTCAACAGTTTTTAACATTTGTCAACATTCTTAACCAGTCAACAACATTCTTCAACAGTTTTTAACATTTGTCAACAATCTTAAACAGTCTCCAACATTCTTCAACAGTTTTCAACAGTTTTTAACATTTGTCAATATCTTTAACCAGTCAACAACATTCTCCAATATTCTTCAACAGTTTTTAACATTTTTCAACAATCTTAAACAGTCTCCAACATTCTCCAACAGTTTTTAACAATTGTCAACATTCTTAACCAGTCTTCAACATTCATTAAAAGTTTTCAACAGTTTTTAACAATTTTCAACAATCTTAAACAGTCTCTATCATTCTTCAACGGTTTTTAACATTAGTCAACATTCTCAAAGAGTCTCCAACATTTTTCAACAGTTTTTAACATTTGTCAACATTCTTAAACAGTTTTTAACATTTGTCAACAATCCTAAACAGTCTCCAAGATTCTTCAACAGTTTTTAACATTTGTCAACAATCTCTAACAGTCTCCAATATTCTTAAACAGTTTTCAACAGTTTTTAACATTTGTCAACATTCTTAACCAGTCAACAACATTCTTCAACAGTTTTTAACATTTGTCAAAAATCTTAAACAGTCTCCAACATTCTTCAACAATTTTCAACAGTTTTTAACATTTGTCAACATTCTTAACCAGTTTTTAACATTTCTCAACAATCCTAAACAGTCTCCAAGATTCTTCAACAGTTTTTAACATTTGTCAACAATCTCTAACAGTCTCCAATATTCTTAAACAGTTTTCAACAGTTTTTAACACTTGTCAACATTCTTAACCAGTCAACAACATTCTTCAACAGTTTTTAACATTTGTCAACAATCTTAAACAGTCTCCAACATTCTTCAACAATTTTCAACAGTTTTTAACATTTGTCAATATCTTTAACCAGTCAACAACATTCTCCAATATTCTTCAACAGTTTTGTAACATTTTTCAACAATCTTAAACAGTCTCCAACATTCTCCAACAGTTTTTAACAATTGTCAACATTCTTAACCAGTCTTCAACATTCATCAACATTCTCCAACAGTTTGTCAACAATCTTAAACAGTCTCCAAAGTTCTCTAACAGTTTTTAACAATTGTCAACATTCTTAACCAGTCTTCAACATTTTTTAACAATTTTCAACAATCTTAAACAGTCTCTATCATTCTTCAACAGTCACCAACATTCCTCAACCGTTTTTAACATTTGTCAACAATCTTAAACAGTCTCCAACATTCAACAGTTTTCAACCGTTTTTAACATTTGTCAACAGTTTTAACCAGTCTCCACCATTCTTCAACAGTTTTCAAGTTTTTAACAATTGTCAACAACCTTGAACATTCTCCAACATTCTTCAACAGTTTTTAACATTTGTCAACAATCTTAAACAGTCTCCAACGTTCTCCAACAGTTTTTAACAATTGTCAACATTCTTAACCAGTCTTCAACATTCATCAACAGTTTTCAACAATTTTCAACAATCTTAAACAGTCTCCAACATTTTTCAACAGTTTTTAACATTTGTCAACAATCTTAAACAGTCTCCAACATTCTTCAACAGTTTTCAACAGTTTTTAACATTTGTTAACAATCTTAAACAGTCTCCAACATTCTTCAACAGTTTTCAACTGTTTTTAACATTTGTCAACATTCTTAACCAGTCAACAACATTCTCCAACATTCTTCAACAGTTTTCAGCCGTTTTTAACATTTGTCAACATTCTTAAACAGTCTCCAACATTCTTCAACAGTTTTTAACATTTGTCAACAATCCTAAACAGTCTCCAAAATTCTTCAACAGTTTTCAACAGTTGTTAACATTTGTCAACATTCTTAACCAGTCATCAACAGTCTCCAACATTCTTCAACAGTTTTTAACATTTGTCAACAATCTTAAACAGTCTCCAACATTCTTCAACAGTTTTCAACAGTTTTTAACATTTGTCAACATTCTTAACCATTCAACAACATTCTTCAACAGTTTTTAACATTTGTCAACAATCTTAAACAGTCTCCAACATTCTTCAACAGTTTTCAACAGTTAACATTTGTCAACATTCTTAACCAGTCAACAACAGTCTCCAACATTCTTCAACAGTTTTTAACATTTGTCAACAATCCTAAACAGTCTCCAAAATTCTTCAACAGTTTTTAACATTTGTCAACAATCTTAAACAGTCTCCAACATTCTTCAACAGTTTTCAACAGTTTTTAACATTTGTCAACATTCTTAACCAGTCATCAACAGTCTCCAACATTCTTCAACAGTTTTTAACATTTGTCAACAATCTTAAACAGTCTCCAACATTCTTCAACAGTTTTCAACAGTTTTTAACATTTGTCAACATTCTTAACCAGTCAACAACATTCTTCAATACTTTTTAACATTTGTCAACAATCTTGAACAGTCTCCAACATTCTTCAACAGTTTTCAACAGTTTTTAATATTGTCAACAATCTTAACTTGTCAACAACATTCTTCAACAGTTTTCAACAGTTTTTAACATTTGTCAACAATCCTAAACAGTCTCCAAAATTCTTCAACAGTTTTTAACATTTGTCAACAATCTTAAACAGTCTCCAACATTCTTCAACAGTTTTCAACAGTTTTTAATATTGTCAACAATCTTAAACAGTCTCCAACATTCTTCAACAGTTTTTAACATTTGTCAACAATCTTAAACAGTCTCCAACATTCTTCAACAGTTTTCAACTGTTTTTAACATTTGTCAACATTCTTAACCAGTCAACAACATTCTCCAACAGTTTTTAACATTTGTCAACAATCCTAACCAGTCTCCAACATTCTTCAACAGTTTTCAACAGTTTTTAACATTTGTCAATATCTTTAACCAGTCAACAACATTCTCCAATATTCTTCAACAGTTTTTAACATTTTTCAACAATCTTAAACAGTCTCCAACGTTCTCCAACAGTTTTTAACAATTGTCAACATTCTTAACCAGTCTTCAACATTCATCAAAAGTTTTCAACAGTTTTTAACAATTTTCAACAATCTTAAACAGTCTCTATCATTCTTCAACAGTTTTTAACATTAGTCAACATTCTCAAACAGTCTCCAACATTTTTCAACAGTTTTTAACATTTGTCAACATTCTTAACCAGTGTTTAACATTTGTCAACAATCCTAAACAGTCTCCAAAATTGTTCAACAGTTTTTAACATTTGTCAACAATCTTAAACAGTCTCCAAAATTCTTCAACAGTTTTTAACATTTGTCACCATTCTTAACCAGTCAACAACATTCTTCAACAGTTTTTAACATTTGTCAACAATCCTAAACAGTCTCCAAAATTGTTCAACAGTTTTAACCATTTTCAACAATCTTAAACAGTCTCTATCATTCTCCAACAGTCTCCAACATTCTTCAACAGTTTTTAACCATTTTCAACAATCTTAAACAGTCTCTATCATTCTTCAACAGTCTCCAACATTCTTCAACAGTTTTTAACCACTTTCAACAATCTTAAACAGTCTCTATCATTCTTCAACAGTCTCCAACATTCTTCAACAGTTTTTAACCATTTTCAACAATCTTAAACAGTCTCCAACATTCTTCAACAGTTTTTAACATTTGTCAACAGTTTTTAACCATTTTCAACAATCTTAAACAGTCTCTATCATTCTTCAACAGTCTCCAACATTCTTCAACAGTTTTTAACCATTTTCAACAATCTTAAACAGTCTCTATTATTCTTCAACAGTCTCCAACATTCTTCAACAGTTTTTAACCATTTTCAACAATCTTAAACAGTCTCTATCATTCTTCAACAGTCTCCAACATTCTTCAACAGTTTTTAACCATTTTCAACAATCTTAAACAGTCTCTATCATTCTTCAACAGTTTTTAACCATTTTCAACAATCTTAAACAGTCTCTATCATTCTTCAACAGTCTCCAACATTCTTCAACAGTTTTTAACCATTTTCAACAATCTTAAACAGTCTCTATCATTCTTCAAGAGTCTCCAACATTCTTCAACAGTTTTAACCATTTTCAACTATCTTAAACAGTCTCTATCATTCTTCAACAGTCTCCAACATTCTTCAACAGTTTTTAACCATTTTCAACAATCTTAAACAGTCTCTATCATTCTTCAAGAGTCTCCAACATTCTTCAACAGTTTTAACCATTTTCAACTATCTTAAACAGTCTCTATCATTCTTCAACAGTCTCCAACATTCTTCAACAGTTTTTTAACCATTTTCAACAATCTTAAACAGTCTCTATCATTCTTCAACAGTCTCCAACATTCTTCAACAGTTTTTAACCATTTTCAACAATCTTAAACAGTGTCTATCATTCTTCAACAGTCTCCAACATTCTTCAACAGTTTTTAACCATTTTCAACAATCTTAAACAGTCTCTATCATTCTTCAACAGTCTCCAACATTCTTCAACAGTTTTTAACCATTTTCAACAATCTTAAACAGTCTCTATCATTCTTCAACAGTCTCCAACATTCTTCAACAGTTTTTAACCATTTTCAACAATCTTAAACAGTCTCTATCATTCTTCAACAGTCTCCAACATTCTTCAACAGTTTTTAACCATTTTCAACAATCTTAAACAGTCTCTATCATTCTTCAACAGTCTCCAACATTCTTCAACAGTTTTTAACCATTTTCAACAATCTTAAACAGTCTCTATCATTCTTCAACAGTCTCCAACATTCTTCAACAGTTTTTAACCACTTTCAACAATCTTAAACAGTCTCTATCATTCTTCAACAGTCTCCAACATTCTTCAACAGTTTTAACCATTTTCAACAATCTTAAACAGTCTCTATCATTCTTCAACAGTCTCCAACATTCTTCAACAGTTTTTAACCATTTTCAACAATCTTAAACAGTCTCTATCATTCTTCAAGAGTCTCCAACATTCTTCAACAGTTTTTAACCATTTTCAACAATCTTAAACAGTCTCTATCATTCTTCAACAGTTTTTAACCATTTTCAACAATCTTAAACAGTCTCTATCATTCTTCAACAGTCTCTAACATTCTTCAACAGTTTTTAACCACTTTCAACAATCTTAAACAGTCTCTATCATTCTTCAACAGTCTCCAACATTCTTCAACAGTTTTTAACCATTTTCAACAATCTTAAACAGTCTCCAACATTCTTCAACAGTTTTTAACATTTGTCAACAGTTTTTAACCATTTTCAACAATCTTAAACAGTCTCTATTACTCTTCAAGAGTCTCCAACATTCTTCAAAAGTTTTTAACCATTTTCAACAATCTTAAACAGTCTCTATCATTCTTCAACAGTCTCCAACATTCTTCAACAGTTTTTAACCATTTTCAACAATCTTAAACAGTCTCTAACATTCTTCAACAGTTTTTAACCACTTTCAACAATCTTAAACAGTCTCTATCATTCTTCAACAGTCTCCAACATTCTTCAACAGTTTTTAACCATTTTCAACAATCTTAAACAGTCTCCAACATTCTTCAACAGTTTTTAACATTTGTCAACAGTTTTTAACTATTTTCAACAATCTTAAACAGTCTCTATCATTCTTCAACAGTCTCCAACATTCTTCAACAGTTTTTAACATTCGTCAACATTCTTCAACAGTTTTTAACCATTTTCAACAATCTTAAACAGTCTCTATCATTCTTCAACAGTCTCCAACATTCTTCAACAGTTTTTAACCACTTTCAACAATCTTAAACAGTCTCTATCATTCTTCAACAGTCTCCAACATTCTTCAACAGTTTTTAACCATTTTCAACAATCTTAAACAGTCTCCAACATTCTTCAACAGTTTTTAACATTTGTCAACAGTTTTTAACCATTTTCAACAATCTTAAACAGTCTCTATCATTCTTCAACAGTCTCCAACATTCTTCAACAGTTTTTAACCATTTTCAACAATCTTAAACAGTCTCTATCATTCTTCAACAGTTTTTAACATTCGTTATATTCTTAACCAGTCTCCAACATTCTCAAACAGTCTCCAACATTCTTCAACAGTTTTTAACCATTTTCAACAATCTTAAACAGTCTCTATCATTCTTCAACAGTCTCCAACATTCTTCAACAGTTTTTAACCACTTTCAACAATCTTAAACAGTCTCTATCATTCTTCAACAGTCTCCAACATTCTTCAACAGTTTTTAACCATTTTCAACAATCTTAAACAGTCTCCAACATTCTTCAACAGTTTTTAACATTTGTCAACAGTTTTTAACCATTTTCAACAATCTTAAACAGTCTCTATCATTCTTCAACAGTCTCCAACATTCTTCAACAGTTTTTAACCACTTTCAACAATCTTAAACAGTCTCTATCATTCTTCAACAGTCTCCAACATTCTTCAACAGTTTTTAACCATTTTCAACAATCTTAAACAGTCTCCAACATTCTTCAACAGTTTTTAACATTTGTCAACAGTTTTTAACCATTTTCAACAATCTTAAACAGTCTCTATCATTCTTCAACAGTCTCCAACATTCTTCAACAGTTTTTAACATTCGTCAACATTCTTCAACAGTTTTTAACCACTTTCAACAATCTTAAACAGTCTCTATCATTCTTCAACAGTCTCCAACATTCTTCAACAGTTTTAACCATTTTCAACAATCTTAAACAGTCTCTATCATTCTTCAACAGTCTCCAACATTCTTCAACAGTTTTAACCATTTTCAACTATCTTAAACAGTCTCTATCATTCTTCAACAGTCTCCAACATTCTTCAACAGTTTTTTAACCATTTTCAACAATCTTAAACAGTCTTTATCATTCTTCAACAGTCTCCAACATTCTTCAACAGTTTTTAACCATTTTCAACAATCTTAAACAGTCTCTAACATTCTTCAACAGTTTTTAACCACTTTCAACAATCTTAAACAGTCTCTATCATTCTTCAACAGTCTCCAACATTCTTCAACAGTTTTTAACCATTTTCAACAATCTTAAACAGTCTCTATCATTCTTCAACAGTCTCCAACATTCTTCAACAGTTTTTAACCATTTTCAACAATCTTAAACAGTCTCTATTATTCTTCAACAGTCTCCAACATTCTTCAACAGTTTTTAACCATTTTCAACAATCTTAAACAGTCTCTATCATTCTTCAACAGTCTCCAACATTCTTCAACAGTTTTTAACCATTTTCAACAATCTTAAACAGTCTCTATCATTCTTCAACAGTTTTTAACCATTTTCAACAATCTTAAACAGTCTCTATCATTCTTCAACAGTCTCCAACATTCTTCAACAGTTTTTAACCATTTTCAACAATCTTAAACAGTCTCTATCATTCTTCAAGAGTCTCCAACATTCTTCAACAGTTTTAACCATTTTCAACTATCTTAAACAGTCTCTATCATTCTTCAACAGTCTCCAACATTCTTCAACAGTTTTTAACCATTTTCAACAATCTTAAACAGTCTCTATCATTCTTCAAGAGTCTCCAACATTCTTCAACAGTTTTAACCATTTTCAACTATCTTAAACAGTCTCTATCATTCTTCAACAGTCTCCAACATTCTTCAACAGTTTTTTAACCATTTTCAACAATCTTAAACAGTCTCTATCATTCTTCAACAGTCTCCAACATTCTTCAACAGTTTTTAACCATTTTCAACAATCTTAAACAGTGTCTATCATTCTTCAACAGTCTCCAACATTCTTCAACAGTTTTTAACCATTTTCAACAATCTTAAACAGTCTCTATCATTCTTCAACAGTCTCCAACATTCTTCAACAGTTTTTAACCATTTTCAACAATCTTAAACAGTCTCTATCATTCTTCAACAGTCTCCAACATTCTTCAACAGTTTTTAACCATTTTCAACAATCTTAAACAGTCTCTATCATTCTTCAACAGTCTCCAACATTCTTCAACAGTTTTTAACCATTTTCAACAATCTTAAACAGTCTCTATCATTCTTCAACAGTCTCCAACATTCTTCAACAGTTTTTAACCATTTTCAACAATCTTAAACAGTCTCTATCATTCTTCAACAGTCTCCAACATTCTTCAACAGTTTTTAACCACTTTCAACAATCTTAAACAGTCTCTATCATTCTTCAACAGTCTCCAACATTCTTCAACAGTTTTAACCATTTTCAACAATCTTAAACAGTCTCTATCATTCTTCAACAGTCTCCAACATTCTTCAACAGTTTTTAACCATTTTCAACAATCTTAAACAGTCTCTATCATTCTTCAAGTCTCCAACATTCTTCAACAGTTTTTAACCATTTTCAACAATCTTAAACAGTCTCTATCATTCTTCAACAGTTTTTAACCATTTTCAACAATCTTAAACAGTCTCTATCATTCTTCAACAGTCTCTAACATTCTTCAACAGTTTTTAACCACTTTCAACAATCTTAAACAGTCTCTATCATTCTTCAACAGTCTCCAACATTCTTCAACAGTTTTTAACCATTTTCAACAATCTTAAACAGTCTCCAACATTCTTCAACAGTTTTTAACATTTGTCAACAGTTTTTAACCATTTTCAACAATCTTAAACAGTCTCTATTACTCTTCAAGAGTCTCCAACATTCTTCAAAAGTTTTTAACCATTTTCAACAATCTTAAACAGTCTCTATCATTCTTCAACAGTCTCCAACATTCTTCAACAGTTTTTAACCATTTTCAACAATCTTAAACAGTCTCTAACATTCTTCAACAGTTTTTAACCACTTTCAACAATCTTAAACAGTCTCTATCATTCTTCAACAGTCTCCAACATTCTTCAACAGTTTTTAACCATTTTCAACAATCTTAAACAGTCTCCAACATTCTTCAACAGTTTTTAACATTTGTCAACAGTTTTTAACTATTTTCAACAATCTTAAACAGTCTCTATCATTCTTCAACAGTCTCCAACATTCTTCAACAGTTTTTAACATTCGTCAACATTCTTCAACAGTTTTTAACCATTTTCAACAATCTTAAACAGTCTCTATCATTCTTCAACAGTCTCCAACATTCTTCAACAGTTTTTAACCACTTTCAACAATCTTAAACAGTCTCTATCATTCTTCAACAGTCTCCAACATTCTTCAACAGTTTTTAACCATTTTCAACAATCTTAAACAGTCTCCAACATTCTTCAACAGTTTTTAACATTTGTCAACAGTTTTTAACCATTTTCAACAATCTTAAACAGTCTCTATCATTCTTCAACAGTCTCCAACATTCTTCAACAGTTTTTAACCATTTTCAACAATCTTAAACAGTCTCTATCATTCTTCAACAGTTTTTAACATTCGTTATATTCTTAACCAGTCTCCAACATTCTCAAACAGTCTCCAACATTCTTCAACAGTTTTTAACCATTTTCAACAATCTTAAACAGTCTCTATCATTCTTCAACAGTCTCCAACATTCTTCAACAGTTTTTAACCACTTTCAACAATCTTAAACAGTCTCTATCATTCTTCAACAGTCTCCAACATTCTTCAACAGTTTTTAACCATTTTCAACAATCTTAAACAGTCTCCAACATTCTTCAACAGTTTTTAACATTTGTCAACAGTTTTTAACCATTTTCAACAATCTTAAACAGTCTCTATCATTCTTCAACAGTCTCCAACATTCTTCAACAGTTTTTAACCACTTTCAACAATCTTAAACAGTCTCTATCATTCTTCAACAGTCTCCAACATTCTTCAACAGTTTTTAACCATTTTCAACAATCTTAAACAGTCTCCAACATTCTTCAACAGTTTTTAACATTTGTCAACAGTTTTTAACCATTTTCAACAATCTTAAACAGTCTCTATCATTCTTCAACAGTCTCCAACATTCTTCAACAGTTTTTAACATTCGTCAACATTCTTCAACAGTTTTTAACCACTTTCAACAATCTTAAACAGTCTCTATCATTCTTCAACAGTCTCCAACATTCTTCAACAGTTTTAACCATTTTCAACAATCTTAAACAGTCTCTATCATTCTTCAACAGTCTCCAACATTCTTCAACAGTTTTAACCATTTTCAACTATCTTAAACAGTCTCTATCATTCTTCAACAGTCTCCAACATTCTTCAACAGTTTTTTAACCATTTTCAACAATCTTAAACAGTCTTTATCATTCTTCAACAGTCTCCAACATTCTTCAACAGTTTTTAACCATTTTCAACAATCTTAAACAGTCTCTAACATTCTTCAACAGTTTTTAACCACTTTCAACAATCTTAAACAGTCTCTATCATTCTTCAACAGTCTCCAACATTCTTCAACAGTTTTTAACCATTTTCAACAATCTTAAACAGTCTCTATCATTCTTCAACAGTCTCCAACATTCTTCAACAGTTTTTAACCATTTTCAACAATCTTAAACAGTCTCTAACATTCTTCAACAGTTTTTAACCACTTTCAACAATCTTAAACAGTCTCTATCATTCTTCAACAGTCTCCAACATTCTTCAACAGTTTTTAACCATTTTCAACAATCTTAAACAGTCTCTATCATTCTTCAACAGTCTCCAACATTCTTCAACAGTTTTTAACCATTTTCAACAATCTTAAACAGTCTCTATTATTCTTCAACAGTCTCCAACATTCTTCAACAGTTTTTAACCATTTTCAACAATCTTAAACAGTCTCTATTATTCTTCAAGAGTCTCCAACATTCTTCAACAGTTTTTAACCATTTTCAACAATCTTAAACAGTCTCTAACATTCTTCAACAGTTTTTAACCACTTTCAACAATCTTAAACAGTCTCTATCATTCTTCAACAGTCTCCAACATTCTTCAACAGTTTTTAACCATTTTCAACAATCTTAAACAGTCTCTATCATTCTTCAACAGTCTCCAACATTCTTCAACAGTTTTTAACCATTTTCAACAATCTTAAACAGTCTCCAACATTCTTCAACAGTTTTTAACATTTGTCAACAGTTTTTAACCATTTTCAACAATCTTAAACAGTCTCTATCATTCTTCAACAGTCTCCAACATTCTTCAACAGTTTTTAACCATTTTCAACAATCTTAAACAGTCTCTATCATTCTTCAACAGTTTTTAACATTCGTTATATTCTTAACCAGTCTCCAACATTCTCAAACAGTCTCCAACATTTTTCAACAGTTTTCAACTCTTGAAAACAATAATAAAGAGTCTCCAACATACTATATAATACAATATAATACAAGGCTAAAATAAAGCCAATAATGCAATGTTTTTGTGGTCCCCTTTATTTAGAAAAGTGTCAAAATAATTTTACTACCAGTACCGACACCAAAATAATGGTATCGTCACGACACTAATGTGTGTGGAGTCACACATGCCAGCTGTGTTGTGTGCATTGTCAATCCAGGTCAATTCTGACATGCGTAACGGCCAAGAAAGAATCAGGCCCATATTTGGCCTGTGAAGGCCTCTTTCTTTGCAGGAGAAATGATTTACGTCCCCGTCATTAAATCAATCTCTATTGCTGTGCCGGCCTCCATTAAATGAAAAAATAAACAGCCGGCGGCGCTCTGCTGAGAGAAAAAAAAAAAAAACAACAACAACAAAAAAAAAAACGCCGTCCGCAAAAGCGTGGAGGCTCTCCTCCTCGGCTGGAGGCTGAGCTACGGCTCTTTTATTACTTCTCTACACTTTGCTGGGATGAGAGCGCTGTCTGCCATCCATCCTCGCTGGCTCAGCCCTCGGAGGGGGGGGGGGGGGGGGGGGGGGGTAGGACCGCGGCGAGGATTGATTGCCGAGCGAGTTCGCTCACAGAGGTTTTTTTTTTTTTTTTTAATTCTTTTTATCTGCTTTCATTCCCGGCCGGCTCGCTCTCTTTCTCTAGGGAGGAAACTTAATTAGAAGCAAATATCACCAAAGCTGCTGAATGTGTGCAAACGCCACGCCTCCCACCTGTGTGTGTGTGTGTGTGTGTGTGTGTGTGTGTGTGTCAGTGGATCGATGCATGCCAGTTGTGTGTCTGCCACGCCTGCTTTGTGTGCACAGGAGCGTCTCCTCCGCGTCGGCAAACAGCGAGCGAACCCCCCCCCCAAAAAAATGCCCGCTTTTATGCTGCTCACATCACCAAACAGTCATCGTTTGTCCTTTTGTTCAAAACGCCCTCGTACTCCCTCCGCCCAGGAGAAAGAGTCTGAAATAGACGGGTCGCGGCTTTTCCTCCTGTCACTCACACGCGCTTGTGAAAAAAAGTTGTCGGGTTGTTTAAATAAATGATAAATAAATGGGTTGTACTTGTATAGCGCTTTTCTACCTTCAAGGTACTCAAAACGCTTTGACACTACTTCCACATTTACCCATTCACACACACATTCACACACTGATGGAGGGAGCTGCCATGCAAGGCGCCAACCAGCACCCATCAGGAGCAAGGGTGAAGTGTCTTGCTCAGGACACAACGGACGTGACGAGGTTGGTACTAGGTGGGATTTGAACCCGGGACCCTCGGGTTGCACACGGCCACTCTCCCACTGCGCCACGCCGTCCCTATAGTAATAGTAAATAGTAAATAAAAAGAGAATACGACAAATCCTTTTCAACTTATATTCAATTCAATTCAGTAGAAGCATTTAAGTCTCACCTTAAAACTCATTTGTATACTCTAGCCT
>NC_084616.1:8605585-8680585 GCF_033978795.1 Nerophis ophidion
CCCGACCCAAATATCTGCATGTACTATTGTAGTTGTTTGCTGATATCGTACCTGACCAAAATATCTGCATGTACAATTTTACTTGTTTGCTGATATCGTACCTGACCAACATTTCTGCATGTACTATTGTAGTTGTTTGCTGATATCGTACCTGACCAAAATATCTGCATGTACAATTTTACTTGTTTGCTGATATCGTACCTGACCAACATTTCTGCATGTACTATTGTAGTTGTTTGCTGATATCGTACCCGACCAACAGTTCTGCATGTACTATTTTTGTTGTTTGCTGATATCGTACCCGACCAAAATATCTGCATGTACTATTGTAGTTGTTTGCTGATATCGTACCCAACCAAAATATCTGCATGTACTATTGTAGTTGTTTGCTGATATCGTACCTGACCAAAATATCTGCATGTACTATTGTAGTTGTTTGCTGATATCGTACCTGACCCAAATAGCTGCATGTACTATTGTAGTTGTTTGCTGGTATCGTACCTGACCAAAATATCTGCATGTACTTTTGAAGTTGTTTGCTGATATCGTACCAGACCCAAATATCTGCATGTACTATTGTAGTTGTTTGCTGATATCGTACCAGACCAAAATATCTGCATGTACTATTGTAGTTGTTTGCTGATATCGTACCCGACCAAAATATCTGCATGTATTATTGTAGTTGTTTGCTGATATCGTACTTGACCAACATTTCTGCATGTACTATTTTTGTTTTTTTCTGATATCGTACCCGACCAAAATATCTTCTTGTACTATTGTAGTTGTTTGCTGATATCGTACCTGACCAAAATATCTGCATGTACTATTGTAGTTGTTTGCTGATATCGTACCCGACCAACATTTCTGCATGTACTATTGTAGTTGTTTGCTGATATCGTACCCGACCAACATTTCTGCATGTACTATTTTAGTTGTTTGCTGATATCGTACCTGACCAAAATATCAGCATGTACTATTGTAGTTGTTTGCTGATATCGTACCTGACCAAAATATCTGCATATACAATTTTACTTGTTTGCTGATATCGTACCTGACCAAAATATCTGCATGTACTATTTTAGTTGTTTGCTGATATCGTACCTGACCAAAATATCTGCATATACTATTGTAGTTGTTTGCTGATATCGTACCTGACCAAAATATCTGCATGTACAATTTTACTTGTTTGCTGATATCGTACCCGACCAACATATCTGCATGTACTATTGTAGTTGTTTGCTGATATCGTACCCGACCAAAATTTCTCCATGTACTATTGTAGTTGTTTGCTGATATCGTACCTGACCAACATTTCTTCATGTACTATTGTAGTTGTTTGCTGATATTGTACCTGACCAAAATATCTGCATGTACTATTGTAGTTGTTTGCTGATATCGTACCTGACCAAAATATCTGCATGTACTATTGTAGTTGTTTGCTGATATCGTACCCGACCAAAATATCTCCATGTACTATTGTAGTTGTTTGCTGATATCGTACCCGACCAAAATATCTGCATGTACTATTGTAGTTGTTTGCTGATATCGTACCTGACCAAAATATCTGCATATACAATTTTACTTGTTTGCTGATATCGTACCCGACCAACATTTCTGCATGTACTATTGTAGTTGTTTGCTGATATCGTACCCGACCAAAATATCTGCATGTAATATTGTAGTTGTTTGCTGATATCGTATCCGACCAAAATATCTGAAAGTACTATTTTAATTGTTTGCTGATATCGTACCTGACCAAAATATCTGCATATACAATTTTACTTGTTTGCTGATATCGTACCCGACCAACATTTCTGCATGTACTATTGTAGTTGTTTGCTGATATCGTACCTGACCAACATTTCTGCATGTACTATTGTAGTTGTTTGCTGATATCGTACCAGACCAAAATATCTGCATGTACTATTGTAGTTGTTTGCTGATATCGTACCCGACCCAAATATCTGCATGTACTATTGTAGTTCTTTGCTGATATCGTACCCGACCCAAATATCTGCAAGCACTATTTTAATTGTTTGCTGGTATCGTACCTGACCATAATATCCGCATGTACTATTTTAGTTGTTTGCTGATATCGTACCTGACCAACATTTCTGCATGTACTATTGTAATGGTTTGCCGATATCGTACCCGACCAACATTTCTGCATGTACTATTGTAGTTGTTTGCTGATATCGTACCTGACCAAAATATCTGCATATACAATTTTACTTGTTTGCTGATATCGTACCTGACCAACATTTCTGCATGTACTATTGTAGTTGTTTGCTGATATCGTACCTGACCAACATTTCTGCATGTACTATTGTAGTTGTTTGCTGATATCGTACCCGACCAACATTTCCGCATGTACTATTTTAGTTGTTTGCTGATATCGTACCCGACCAACATTTCTGCATGTACTATTTTAGTTGTTTTGTGATATCGTACCTGATCAAAATATCAGCATGTACTATTTTAGTTGTTCGCTGATATCGTACCCGACCCAAATATCTGCATGTACTATTGTAGTTTGCTGATATCGTACCTGACCAACAGTTCTGCATGTACTATTTTTGTTGTTTGCTGATATCGTACCCGATCAAAATATCTGCATGTACTATTGTAGTTGTTTGCTGATATCGTACCCAACCAAAATATCTGCATGTACTATTGTAGTTGTTTGCTGATATCGTACCTGACCAAAATATCTGCATGTACTATTGTAGTTGTTTGCTGATATCGTACCCGACCAAAATATCTGCATATACTATTGTAGTTGTTTGCTGATATCGTACCTGACCAAAATATCTGCATGTACTATTGTAGTTGTTTGCTGATATCGTACCCGACCAAAATATCTGCATATACAATTTTACTTGTTTGCTGATATCGTACCTGACCAACATTTCTGCATGTACTATTTTAGTTGTTTGCTGATATCGTACCTGACCAAAATATCTGCATGTACTATTTTAGTTGTTTTCTGATATCGTACCTGACCAAAATATCTGCATGTACAATTTTACTTGTTTGCTGATATCGTACCTGACCAACATTTCTGCATGTACTATTGTAGTTGTTTGCTGATATCGTACCCGACCAACATTTCTTCATGTACTATTGTAGTTGTTTGCTGAAATCGTACCTGACCAAAATATCTGCATGTACTATTTTAATTGTTTGCTGGTATCGTACCTGACCAAAATATCTGCATGTACTATTGTAGTTGTTTGCTGATATCGTACCCGACCCAAATAGCTGCATGTACTATAGTAGTTGTTTGCTGATATCGTACCCGACCAAAATATCAGCATGTACTATTTTAGTTGTTTGCCGATATCGTACCTGACCAACATTTCTGCATGTACTATTTTTGTTTTTTTCTGATATCGTACCCGACCAAAATATCTGCATGTACTATTGTAGTTGTTTGCTGATATCGTACCTGACCAAAATATCTGCATGTACTATTGTAGTTGTTTGCTGATATCGTACCCGACCAAAATATCTGCATATACTATTGTAGTTGTTTGCTGATATCGTACCTGACCAAAATATCTGCATGTACTATTGTAGTTGTTTGCTGATATCGTACCTGACCAAAATATCTGCATGTACTATTGTAGTTGTTTGCTGGTATCGTACCTGACCAAAATATCTGCATATACAATTTTACTTGTTTGCTGATATCGTACCCGACCAACATTTCTGCATGTACTATTATAGTTGTTTGCTGATATCGTACCCGACCAACATTTCTGCATGTACTATTGTAGTTGTTTGCTGATATCGGACCTGACCAAAATATCTGCATATACAATTTTACTTGTTTGCTGATATCGTACCTGACCAACATTTCTGCATGTACTATTGTAGTTGTTTGCTGATATCGTACCTGACCAACATTTCTGCATGTACTATTGTAGTTGTTTGCTGATATCGTACCCGACCAAAATATCTGCATGTTATATTGTAGTTGTTTGCTGATACCGTACCCGACCAACATTTCTGCATGTACTATTGTAGTTGTTTGCTGATATCGTACCTGACCAAAATATCTGCATACACAATTTTACTTGTTTGCTGATATCGTACCTGACCAACATTTCTGCATGTACTATTGTAGTTGTTTGCTGATATCGTACCCGACCAACATTTCTGCATGTACTATTTTAGTTGTTTGCTGATATCGTACCCGACCAACATTTCTGCATGTACTATTTTAGTTGTTTTGTGATATCGTACCTGATCAAAATAACCATGTACTATTTTTGTTGTTTGCCGATATCGCACCTGACCAACATGTCTGCTTCTCACCTTGACTTCTGATATCAAAGCAAGTGAGAACATGTCATGAACAGGAGGCGACGATACAACCGCACACAGCATATATTCCCTGTCCCAAGTGGCCCCCAGAGGGCCCCATAAGTGCGGTGTGGCCCCTGATGAGAGCCCGTGTGACAGCGGAGCAGGAGTAGCAGAGTGTGCGCCACGCAGGGCTTCTACAGTCTGATGATTGACAGCCCATTCATGCTCCCAGCCTGCGGCCAAACAGCACATTTGCTTATCAAATCCCTAAATGGCCCATTTAGCCATCACCATTTTCTTGCTGTCACTTACCCCCCTCCGCCCCCCCTCTCTCTACCCGCCAAAAAAACAGCGGTTTTGGGCCCTGATAGGAGGAAAACACCGACAGCAGACATGTCCGACACTTCAGCGGCTGTCAGGACTGAAGCAACCAGGACCATTAGGAGATAAACTAACATTCGCTTCCTCATCCAGCATCTCCATACTTTTCTAAATGAAGGGGCACCACCAAAAAATGTCATTATTGTCTTCATTGTAAGAAAAAATAGGTTTATTATTGTCATTTATTCCTTCAATAAAATGCTGAACATACTAGACAACTTGTCTTTTAGTAGTAAGTAAACAAACAAAGACTCCTAATTAGTCTGCAGTAACATATTGTGTCATTTATACACCTATTATTTTATACACGTTATGAGGGACAAACTGTAAAAATGTTTCATCATATCCACAACGTTCACACTTATCCACAATTTTGCATTTTTTGTTTGCACCATGACTAGGGAAGGTTGTTTGGATTGTGTCTAGGGTTGTCCCAATAACAATAGTTTGGTACCAAAATGTTTTTCAATACTTTTCGGTACTTTTCTTAATAAAGGGGGCCACGATAAATGTCTTTATTGTAAGAAAAAATGTTAGTGTACATGAAACATGTTTATTATTGTTATTTAGTCCTTAAGTAAAATGTTGAACATACTAAACAACTTGTCTTTTAGTAGTAAGTAAACAAACAAAGACTCCTAATTAGTCTGCAGTAACATATTGTGTCATTTATACACCTATTATTTTCTACACATTACGAGGGACAAACTGTAAAAATGTTTAATCATATCCGCAACGTTCACACGTATCCACAATTTTGCATTTTTTGTTTGCACCATGACTAGGGAAGGTTGTTTGTATTGTGTCTAGGGTTGTCCCAATAACAATAGTTTGGTACCAAAAAGTTTTTCAATACTTTTCTTAATAAAAGGGGCCACAAAAAAATGTCATTATTGTCTTTATTGTAAGAACAAATGTTAGTGTAGATGAAACATATGTTTATTATTGTCATTTAGTCCTTCAATAAAATGTTGAACATACTAGACAACTTGTCTTTTAGTAGTAAGTAAACAAACAAAGACTCCTAATTAGTCTGCAGTAACATATTGTGTCATTTATACACCTATTATTTTATACACATTACGAGGGACAAACTGTAAAAATGTTTAATCATATCCACAATGTTCACACGTTATCCACAATTTTGCATTTTTTGTTTGCACCATGACTAGGGAAGGTTGTTTGGATTGTGTTTAGGGTTGTCCCAATAACAATAGTTTGGTACCAAAATGTTTTTCAATACTTTTCGGTACTTTTCTTAATAAAGGGGACCACAATAAATGTCTTTATTGTAAGAAAAAATGTTAGTGTAGATGAAACATATGTTTATTATTGTCATTTAGTCCTTAAGTAAAATGTTGAACATACTAGACAACTTGTCTTTTAGTAGTAAGTAAACAAACAAAGACTCCTAATTAGTCTGCAGTAACATATTGTGTCATTTATACACCTATTATTTTATACACATTACGAGGGACAAACTGTAAAAATGTTTCATCATATCCACAACGTTCACACGTATCCAAAATTTTGCATTTTTTGTTTGCACCATGACTAGGGAAGGTTGTTTGGATTGTGTTTAGGGTTGTCCCAATAACAATAGTTTGGTACCAAAAAGTTTTTCAATACTTTTCTTAATAAAGGGGGCCACAAAAAATACCATTATTGTCTTTATTGTAAGAAAAAATGTTAGTGTACATGAAAAATATGTTTATTATTGTCATTTAGTCCTTCAATAAAATGTTGAACATACTAGACAACTTGTCTTTTAGTAGTAAGTAAACAAACAAAGACTCCTAATTAGTCTGCAGTAACATATTGTGTCATTTATACACCTATTATTTTCTACACATTACGAGGGACAAACTGTAAAAATGTTTCATCATATCCACAACGTTCACACGTATCCACAATTTTGCATTTTTTGTTTGCACCATGACTAGGGAAGGTTGTTTGGATTGCGTTTAGGGTTGTCCCAATAACAATAGTTTGGTACCAAAAAGTTTTTCAATACTTTTCTTAATAAAGGGGGCCACAAAAAATGTCATTATTGTCTTTATTGTAAGAAAAAATGTTAGTGTAGATGAAACATATGTTTGTTATTGTCATTTAGTCCTTAAGTAAAATATTGAACATACTACACAACTTGTCTTTTAGTAGTAAGTAAACAAACAAAGACTCCTAATTAGTCTGCAGTAACATATTGTATCATTTATACACCTATTATTTTATACACATTATGAGGGACAAACTGTAAAAATGTTTCATCATATCCACAACGTTCACACGTACCCACAATTTTGCCTTTTGCATTTTTTGTTTGCACCATGACTAGGGAAGGTTGTTTGGATTGTGTTTAGGGTTGTCCCAATAACAATAGTTTGGTACCAAAAAGTTTTTCAATACTTTTCTTAATAAAGGGGGCCACATAAAATGTCATTATTGTCTTTATTGTAAGAACATTTTTTAGTGTACATGAAACATATGTTTATTATTGTCATTTAGTCCTTCAATAAAATGTTGAACATACTAGACAACTTGTCTTTTAGTAGTAAGTAAACAAACAAAGACTCCTAATTAGTCTGCAGTAACATATTGTGTCATTTATACACTTATTATTTTCAACACATTATGAGGGACAAACTGTAAAAATGTTTCAACATATCCACAACGTTCACACGTATCCACAATTTTGCATATTGCTTTTTTTGTTTGCACCATGACTAGGGAAGGTTGTTTTGATTGTTTTTAGGGTTGTCCCAATAACAGTAGTTTGGTACCAAAATGTTTTTCAATACTTTTCGGTACTTTTCTTAATAAAGGGGACCACGATAAATGTCTTTATTGTAAGAAAAAATGTTAGTGCAGATGAAACATATGTTTATTATTGTCATTTAGTCCTTAAATAAAATGTTGAACATACTAGACAACTTGTCTTTTAGTAGTAAGTAAACAAACTATATTTCCTAATTAGTCTGCAGTAACATATTGTGTCATTTATACACCTATTATTTTCAACACGTTATGAGGGACAAACTGTAAAAATGTTTCATAATATCCACAACGTTCACACGTATCCACAATTTTGCATTTTTTGTTTGCACCATGACTAGGGAAGGTTGTTTGGATTGTGTTTAGGGTTGTCCCAATAACAATAGTTTGGTACCAAAATGTGTTTTGATACTTTTCTAAATAAAGGGGACCACAAAAAATGTCTTTATTGTCTTCATTGTAAGAAAAAAAGTTAGTGTACATGAAAAATATGTTTATTATTGTCATTTAGTCCTTAAATAAAATGTTGAACATACTAGACAACTCGTCTTTTAGTAGTAAGTAAACAAACAAAGACTCCTAATTAGTCTGCAGTAACATATTGTGTCATTTATACACCTATTATTTTATACACATTATGAGGGAAAAACTGTAAAAATGTTTCATCATATGCACAACGTTCACACGTATCCACAATTTTGCATTTTTTGTTTGCACCATGACTAGGGAAGGTTGTTTGGATTGTGTTTAGGGTTGTCTCAATAACAGTAGTTTGGTACCAAAAAGTTTTTCAATACTTTTCTTAATAAAGGGGGCCACAAAAAATGTCATTATTGTCTTTATTGTAAGAAAAAATGTGAGTGTAGATGAAACATATGTTTATTATTGTCATTTAGTCCTTTAATAAAATGCTGAACATACTAGACAACTTGTCTTTTAGTAGTAAGTAAACAAACAAAGACTCCTAATTAGTCTGCAGTAACATATTGTGTCATTTATACACCTATTATTTTATACACATTACGAGGGACAAACTGTAAAAATTTTTAATCATATCCGCAACGTTCACACGTATCCACAATTTTGCATTTTTTGTTTGCACCATGACTAGGGAAGGTTGTTTGGATTGTGTCTAGGGTTGTCCCAATAACAATAGTTTGGTACCAAAATGTTTTTCAATACTTTTCCTAATAAAGGGGGCCACAAAAAATTTCATTATTGTCTTTATTGTAAGAACAAATGTTAGTGTAGATGAAACACATGTTTATTATTGTCATTTAGTCCTTAAGTAAAATGTTGAACATACTAGACAACTTGTCTTTTAGTAGTAAGTAAACAAACAAAGACTCCTAATTAGTAACATATTGTGTCATTTATACACCTATTTTGTCTACATTTGTCATGTCTTGGTGATCATGTTTTGTTTAGTTGTGTTAGTTTACTTCAAGACTCCATTAGTTCCTGTTTTTCCACTCCCTTGTTTTGTTTCCATGCCAACCCATTAGTGTTCACCTGTCCCCAAGTCACGCACCTGCTGATACCGTCCATAGTTTTGCTTCTTGCCATGCCAAGTTTTTGTTTCTTCATGTCAGTTATCGAGTTTTGTTTCATGTTCATAGTTTCTGCCTTAGTGCAAGTTTTTGTAGCTCCTTGTGAGCGCCTTTTGTTTGTTCCTGTTTTGAGTTAAGATTAAATCACGTCCTTACTTTACTTTGCATTCCGGAAAAACAAACCCCAAAGTCCGCGTTTTGACAACATTATTAGGGACAAACTATAAAAAAATGTTCATTTACTGTTAATATCTGCTTATTTTCTGTTTCAACATTTTGTATCTACACTTCTGTTAAAATGTAATAATCCCTTTTTCTTCTCTTCTTTGATATTTGACATTAGTTTTGGATGATACCACACATTTAGGTATGGATCCGATACCAAGTAGTTACAGGATCATACAAAAAATAATAATACCTAATACACCAGTAATGATATGGTTAAAAAATACTGATGTAAAGGGTAGGTGTCGTTCTGTTTTCTGTTGTAACAGGTTCTATCTACACTTCTGTTCAAATGTAATAATCACTTATTCTTCTCTTCTTTGATACTTGACATTAGTTTTGGATGATACCACACATTTAGGTATGGATCCGATACCAAGTAGTTACAGGATCATACAAAAAATAATAATACCTAATACACCAGTAATGATATGGTTAAAAAATACTGATGTAAAGGGTAGGTGTCGTTCTGTTTTCTGTTGTAACATGTTCTATCTACACTTCTGTTCAAATGTAATAATCACTTATTCTTCTCTTCTTTGATACTTGACATTAGTTTTGGATGATACCACACATTTAGGTATGGATCCGATACCAAGTAGTTACAGGATCATACATTGGTCATATTCAAAGTTCGCATGTGTCAAAGGACTTTATAAACATAATTCACGTTTAATTTTTGGGTGAAAATATCGATGTAATCCTAGTAGTATCGACTACATAGACTCATGTAGTGGATATCAGGTGTGGAACCCCCCATTTGTTTACATCATGACGACGGTGAGCTTTAGTATCGTCCTACGGTGTGTAGGGAAGCATGTTTAGCTATTCGTCCTCCTCCAGTGATAATGCTACTTGTTAGAAGCTCACTTTATTTGTCGCCACAGGGGCAGGGATTAGTGATTCTAAAGTAGCTCAAACGCGGCCGAGAGAACTGCCTGCTGACACGGTAATGTGTAGAAATTCACCGGACTGATTTGTAGGAACCACCTGAACCGCGGAAGGCGGTGGAAACACAAGACACACACGGGTACAGTTCCGGGAACTTAAAAAAATCCTTAAATGTTGGTGTAAATGTAAAAAAAAGTACTTCCTTTGGAGCAGTAGTAGACGAGACAAGAGACTCAGTAATCAATGGGCAGATGAAAAGTGCGGAAATGATCGCAGTCTGATACAGGACACGATAACAACCTGGTATCAGCGCCCCTGCAGCCGGAACCAAGACGATGACAAACATTTCCACACTGCGTGTTAGCGGGGAGGCAATTTGCCAGCAGACAGGTGATCATTTCAGACGAGACGCCCCTTCTTATTTTTTTTTTACCCCCCTCTTTCACATTTGAGCAGGCGGCGCAGGAAGTGTTTACGCTTCTAAAAGAGAGCCGCACGCAATTAAGTCCGCCTTGACGCGTGGTGACACTCCTGGTTGACTTGTGATGTTCTCAGGGAGGACACTTCAGGACACGTCTCGGTGTCACAAGTCGGGTTTGGAGCCTCGTTTTTTATTTCTCGTGTAGTTTAGAGCCCTCATTGAAGCACCACCTTCATGCAGGATCAATCTATTGCTCGTCATGCGACTTGTTGTGTCTGGGAAGGAAAGGCTGCAAGTGTACTAAGTAGAGCAGAGGAGCATGTTTGGCAGTGCACTCACACCGAGTACTTAGAAGCAGACACAGTCTGGAGACAGAAGAAGGCAGAATGGACGCATTTTGGTGTAAAAAGTCAAAATAAAGGTGAAGTTATAACACTGAAACACCAATGTGCCATCCAGCCACTAATCCTGGCCACCATGGCGACAAATGAAGTAAGTTTCTTACAAGTACCATTATCACTGGAGGACGAGGAATAGCTAAACATGCTTCACTACACACCGTAGGAGGATACAATAGCTGACCGCCAAACGCCATGGGTGGATCTACACCTGACATCCACTGTAACGATACCAAGTACAGGAGTGTATGTAGTCGATACTACTATGATTACATTGACATTTTTTTATCGTCACTTTTTTCCTTTCCATATTATGTTTATAAAGTCAGTAAATACGTCCCTGGACACATGAGGACCTTGAATATGACCAATGTGTGATCCTGTAACTACTTGGTATCGGATCCATACCTAAATGTGTGGTATCATCCAAAACTAATGTCAAGTATCAAAGAAGAGAAGAATAAGTGATTATTACATTTTAACAGAAGTGTAGATAGAACATGTTAGAACAGGAAACAGAACGACACCTACCCTTTACATCAGTATTTTTTAACCATATCATTACTGGTGTATTAGGTATTGTATTTTATTGTATGATCCTGTAACTACTTGGTATCGGATCCATACCTAAATGTGTGGTATCATCCAAAACTAATGTCAAGTATCAAAGAAGAGAAGAATAAGTGATTATTACATTTTAACAGAAGTGTTTATAGAACATGTTACAACAGAAAACAGAACAACACCTACCCTTTACATCGGTATTTTTTAACCATATCATTACTGCTGTATTAGGTATTATTATTTTTTGTATGATCCTGTAACTAGTTGGTATCGGATCCATACCTAAATGTGTGGTATCATCCAAAACTAATGTCAAGTATCAAAGAAGAGAAGAATAAGTGATTATTACATTTTAACAGAAGTGTAGATAGAACATGTTACAACAGAAAACAGAACGACACCTACCCTTTACATCAGTATTTTTTAACCATATTATTACTGGTGTATTAGGTATTATTATTTTTTGTATGATCCTATAACTACTTGTTATCGGATCCATACCTAAATGTGTGGTATCATCCAAAACTAATGTCAAGTATCAAAGAAGAGAAGAATAAGTGATTATTACATTTGAACAGAAGTGTAGATAGAACATGTTACAACAGAAAACAGAACGACACCTACCCTTTACATCAGTATTTTTTAACCATATCATTACTGGTGTATTAGGTGTTATATTTTATTGTATGATCCTGTAACTAGTTGCTATCGGATCGATACCTAAATGTGTGGTATCATCCAAAACTAATTTCAAGTATCAAAGAAGAGAAGAATAAGTGATTATTACATTTTAACAGAAGTGTAGATAGAACATGTTACAACAGAAAACAAAACGACACCTACCCTTTACATCAGTATTTTTTAACCATATTATTACTGGTGTATTAGATATTGTATTTTATTGTATGATCCTGTAACTACTTGCTATCGGATCGATACCTAAATGTGTGGTATCATCCAAAACTAATGTCAAGTATCAAAGAAGAGAAGAATAAGTGATTATTACATTTTAACAGAAGTGTAGATAGGACATGTTACAACAGAAAACAGAACGACACCTACCCTTTACATCAGTATTTTTTAACCATATCATTACTGGTGTATTAGGTATTATTATTTTTTGTATGATCCTGTAACTAGTTGGTATCGGATCCATACCTAAATGAGTGGTATCATCCAAAACCAATGTCAAGTATTAAAGAAGAGAAAAAAAAGTGGTTATTAGATTTTAACAGAAGTGTAGATAGAACATGTTAAAACAGAAAACAGAACGACACCTACCCTTTACATCAGTATTTTTTAACCATATTATTACTGGTGTATTAGGTATTATATTTTATTGTATGATCCTGTAACTACTTGGTATCGGATCCATACCTAAATGTGTGATATCACCCAAAACTAATGTCAAGTATCAAAGAAGAGAAGAATAAGTGATTATTACATTTGAACAGAAGTGTAGATAGAACATGTTACAACAGGAAACAGAACGACACCTACCCTTTACATCAGTGTTTTTTAACCATATCATTACTGGTGTATTAGGTATTATATTTTATTGTATGATCCTGTAATTAGTTGGTATCGGATCCATACCTAAATGTGTGGTATCATCCAAAACTAATGTCAAGTATCAAAGAAGAGAAGAAAAAGTGATTATTACATTTGAACAGAAGTGTAGATAGAACATGTTACAACAGAAAACAGAACGACACCTACCCTTTACATCAGTATTTTTTAACCATATTATTACTGGTGTATTAGATATTGTATTTTATTGTATGATCCTGTAACTACTTGCTATCGGATCGATACCTAAATGTGTGGTATCACCCAAAACTAATGTCAAGTATCAAAGATGAGAAGAATAAGTGATTATTACATTTTAACAGAGGTGTAGATAGAACATGTTAAAACAGAAAACAGAACGACACCTACCCTTTACATCAGTATTTTTTAACCATATCATTACTGCTGTATTAGGTATTATTATTTTTTGTATGATCCTGTAACTGCTTGGTATCGGATCCATACCTAAATGAGTGGTATCATCCAAAACTAATGTCAAGTATCAAAGAAGAGAAGAATAAGTGATTATTACATTTTAACAGAAGTGTAGATAGAACATGTTACAACAGAAAACAGAACGACACCTACCCTTTACATCAGTAGTTTTTTAACCATATCATTACTGGTGTATTAGGTATTATTTTTTTTTGTATGATCCTGTAACTACTTGGTATCGGATCCATACCTAAATGTGTGGTATCACCCAAAACTAATGTCAAGTATCAAAGAAGAGAAGAATAAGTGATTATTACATTTTAACAGAAGTGTAGATAGAACATGTTACAACAGGAAACAGAACGACACCTACTCTTTACATCAGTATTTTTTAACTATATTATTACTGGTGTATTAGGTATTATATATTATTGTATGATCCTGTAACTACTTGCTATTGGATCGATACCTAAATGTGTGGTATCATCCAAAACCAATGTCAAGTATCAAAGAAGAGAAAATAAGTGATTATTATATTTGAACAGAAGTGTAGATAGAACATGTTACAACAGAAAACAGAACGACACCTACCCTTTACATCAGTATTTTTTAACCATATCATTACTGGTGTATTAGTTATTATATTTTATTGTATGATCCTGTAACTACTTGGTATCGGATCCATACCTAAATGAGTGGTATCATCCAAAACCAATGTCAAGTATTAAAGAAGAGAAAAAAAAGTGGTTATTAGATTTTAACAGAAGTGTAGATAGAACATGTTACAACAAAAAACAGAACGACACCTACCCTTAACATCAGTATTTTTTAACCATATCGTTACTGCTGTATTAGGTATTATTATTTTTTGTATGATCCTGTAACTACTTGGTATCGGATCCATACCTAAATGAGTGGTATCAACCAAAACTAATGTCAAGTATCAAAGAAGAGAAAAAAAAGTGATTATTACATTTTAACAGAAGTGTAGATAGAACATGTTACAACAGAAAACAGAACGACACCTACCCTTTACATCAGTATTTGTTCACCATATTATTACTGGTGTATTAGGTATTATATTTTATTGTATGATCCTGTAACTAGTTGGTATCGGATCCATACCTAAATGTGTGGTATCACCCAAAACTAATGTCAAGTATCAAAGAAGAGAAGAATAAGTGATTATTACATTTGAACAGAAGTGTAGATAGAACATGTTACAACAGAAAACAGAACGACACCTACCCTTTACATCAGTAATTTTTAACCATATCATTACTGGTGTATTAGGTATTATATTTTATTGTATGATCCTGTAACTACTTGGTGTCGGATCCACACCTAAATGAGTGGTATCATCCAAAACCAATGTCAAGTATTAAAGAAGAGAAAAAAAAGTGGTTATTAGATTTTAACAGAAGTGTAGATAGAACATGTTACAACAGAAAACAGAACGACACCTACCCTTTACATCAGTATTTTTTAACCATATCATTACTGGTGTATTAGTTATTATATTTTATTGTATGATCCTGTAACTACTTGGTATCGGATCCATACCTAAATGAGTGGTATCAACCAAAACTAATGTCAAGTATCAAAGAAGAGAAAAAAAAGTGATTATTACATTTTAACAGAAGTGTAGATAGAACATGTTACAACAGAAAACAGAACGACACCTACCCTTTCCATCAGTATTTGTTCACCATATTATTACTGGTGTATTAGGTATTATATTTTATTGTATGATCCTGTAACTAGTTGGTATCGGATCCATACCTAAATGTGTGGTATCACCCAAAACTAATGTCAAGTATCAAAGAAGAGAAGAATAAGTGATTATTACATTTGAACAGAAGTGTAGATAGAACATGTTACAACAGAAAACAGAACGACACCTACCCTTTACATCAGTAATTTTTAACCATATCATTACTGGTGTATTAGGTATTATATTTTATTGTATGATCCTGTAACTACTTGGTGTCGGATCCACACCTAAATGAGTGGTATCATCCAAAACCAATGTCAAGTATTAAAGAAGAGAAAAAAAAGTGGTTATTAGATTTTAACAGAAGTGTAGATAGAACATGTTACAACAGAAAACAGAACGACACCTACCCTTTACGTCAGTATTTTTTAACCATATTATTACTGCTGTATTAGGTATTATTATTTTTTGTATGATCCTGTAACTACTTGCTATCGGATCGATACCTAAATGTGTGGTATCACCCAAAACTAATGTCAAGTATCAAAGATGAGAAGAATAAGTGATTATTACATTTTAACAGAGGTGTAGATAGAACATGTTAAAACAGAAAACAGAACGACACCTACCCTTTACATCAGTATTTTTTAACCATATCATTACTGCTGTATTAGGTATTATTATTTTTTGTATGATCCTGTAACTGCTTGGTATCGGATCCATACCTAAATGAGTGGTATCATCCAAAACTAATGTCAAGTATCAAAGAAGAGAAGAATAAGTGATTATTACATTTTAACAGAAGTGTAGATAGAACATGTTACAACAGAAAACAGAACGACACCTACCCTTTACATCAGTATTTTTTAACCATATCATTACTGGTGTATTAGGTATTATTTTTTTTTGTATGATCCTGTAACTACTTGGTATCGGATCCATACCTAAATGTGTGGTATCACCCAAAACTAATGTCAAGTATCAAAGAAGAGAAGAATAAGTGATTATTACATTTTAACAGAAGTGTAGATAGAACATGTTACAACAGGAAACAGAACGACACCTACTCTTTACATCAGTATTTTTTAACTATATTATTACTGGTGTATTAGGTATTATATATTATTGTATGATCCTGTAACTACTTGCTATTGGATCGATACCTAAATGTGTGGTATCATCCAAAACCAATGTCAAGTATCAAAGAAGAGAAAATAAGTGATTATTATATTTGAACAGAAGTGTAGATAGAACATGTTACAACAGAAAACAGAACGACACCTACCCTTTACATCAGTATTTTTTAACCATATCATTACTGGTGTATTAGTTATTATATTTTATTGTATGATCCTGTAACTACTTGGTATCGGATCCATACCTAAATGAGTGGTATCATCCAAAACCAATGTCAAGTATTAAAGAAGAGAAAAAAAAGTGGTTATTAGATTTTAACAGAAGTGTAGATAGAACATGTTACAACAAAAAACAGAACGACACCTACCCTTAACATCAGTATTTTTTAACCATATCGTTACTGCTGTATTAGGTATTATTATTTTTTGTATGATCCTGTAACTACTTGGTATCGGATCCATACCTAAATGAGTGGTATCAACCAAAACTAATGTCAAGTATCAAAGAAGAGAAAAAAAAGTGATTATTACATTTTAACAGAAGTGTAGATAGAACATGTTACAACAGAAAACAGAACGACACCTACCCTTTACATCAGTATTTGTTCACCATATTATTACTGGTGTATTAGGTATTATATTTTATTGTATGATCCTGTAACTAGTTGGTATCGGATCCATACCTAAATGTGTGGTATCACCCAAAACTAATGTCAAGTATCAAAGAAGAGAAGAATAAGTGATTATTACATTTGAACAGAAGTGTAGATAGAACATGTTACAACAGAAAACAGAACGACACCTACCCTTTACATCAGTAATTTTTAACCATATCATTACTGGTGTATTAGGTATTATATTTTATTGTATGATCCTGTAACTACTTGGTGTCGGATCCACACCTAAATGAGTGGTATCATCCAAAACCAATGTCAAGTATTAAAGAAGAGAAAAAAAAGTGGTTATTAGATTTTAACAGAAGTGTAGATAGAACATGTTACAACAGAAAACAGAACGACACCTACCCTTTACATCAGTATTTTTTAACCATATCATTACTGGTGTATTAGTTATTATATTTTATTGTATGATCCTGTAACTACTTGGTATCGGATCCATACCTAAATGAGTGGTATCAACCAAAACTAATGTCAAGTATCAAAGAAGAGAAAAAAAAGTGATTATTACATTTTAACAGAAGTGTAGATAGAACATGTTACAACAGAAAACAGAACGACACCTACCCTTTCCATCAGTATTTGTTCACCATATTATTACTGGTGTATTAGGTATTATATTTTATTGTATGATCCTGTAACTAGTTGGTATCGGATCCATACCTAAATGTGTGGTATCACCCAAAACTAATGTCAAGTATCAAAGAAGAGAAGAATAAGTGATTATTACATTTGAACAGAAGTGTAGATAGAACATGTTACAACAGAAAACAGAACGACACCTACCCTTTACATCAGTAATTTTTAACCATATCATTACTGGTGTATTAGGTATTATATTTTATTGTATGATCCTGTAACTACTTGGTGTCGGATCCACACCTAAATGAGTGGTATCATCCAAAACCAATGTCAAGTATTAAAGAAGAGAAAAAAAAGTGGTTATTAGATTTTAACAGAAGTGTAGATAGAACATGTTACAACAGAAAACAGAACGACACCTACCCTTTACGTCAGTATTTTTTAACCATATTATTACTGCTGTATTAGGTATTATTATTTTTTGTATGATCCTGTAACTACTTGCTATCGGATCCATACCTAAATGTGTGGTATCATCCAAAACCAATGTCAAGTATTAAAGAAGAGAAAAAAAAGTGGTTATTAGATTTTAACAGAAGTGTAGATAGAACATGTTACAACAGAAAACAGAACGACACCTACCCTTTCCATCAGTATTTGTTCACCATATTATTACTGGTGTATTAGGTATTATATTTTATTGTATGATCCTGTAACTAGTTGGTATCGGATCCATACCTAAATGTGTGGTATCACCCAAAACCAATGTCAAGTATCAAAGAAGAGAAAATAAGTGATTATTACATTTTAACAGAGGTGTAGATAGAACATGTTAAAGCAGAAAACAGAACGACACCTACCCTTTACATCAGTATTTTTTAACCATATTATTACTTGTGTATTAGGTATTATATTTTATTGTATGATCTTGTAACTACTTGCTATCGGATCGATACCTAAATGTGTGGTATCATCCAAAACCAATGTCAAGTATCAAAGAAGAGAAAAAAAAGTGGTTATTAGATTTTAACAGAAGTGTAGATAGAACATGTTACAACAGAAAACAGAACGACACCTACCCTTTACATCAGTATTTTTTCACCATATTATTACTGGTGTATTAGGTATTATATTTTATTGTATGATCCTGTAACTAGTTGCTATCGGATCGATACCTAAATGTGTGGTATCATCCAAAACTGATGTCAAGTATCAAAGAAGAGAAAAAAAAGTGGTTATTAGATTTGAACAGAAGTGTAGATAGAACATGTTACAACAAAAAACAGAACGACACCTACCCTTTACATCAGTATTTCTTAACCATACCATTACTGGTGTATTAGGTATTATTATTTTTTGTATGATCCTGTAACTACTTGGTATCGGATCAATACCTAAATGTGTGGTATCATCCAAAACTAATGTCAAGTATCAAAGAAGAGAAGAATAAGTGATTATTATATTTTAACAGAAGTGTAGATAGAACATGTTGAAACAGAAAATAAGCAGATATTAACAGTAAATGAACAAGTGGATTAATAATCAATTTTTACAGTTTGTCCCTCATAATGTGTAGAAAATAACAGGTGTATAAATGACACAATATGTTACTTTGTTTGTTTACTTACTACTAAAAGACAAGTTGTCTAGTATGTTCAACATTGAAGGACTAAATGACAATATTAAACATATGTTTCATCCACACTAAAAAATTTTCTTACAATAAAGACATTTTTTGGGTTATCCCCTTTTATTTATCCACTCACACACCCTCCACCATCCACTCCTCCTCCTCCTCTTCCTCCATCCAGCCAATCCCCTTAATTAAAAAAGCGGCCCCAGGACGGCGGCTCAAACGCAATTTGTGGCCATTCCCCCGTGGCCGGGATGGCGATTACGCCTTAATGCTGACCACCCACTTCCTGCCGCACTTAATCTACCATTAGAGGCCCTCTTGACCCCCACCATACACGCCCCCCCGGACTCTAATATCCACACGGATGCTGTATCGGAGCAGCAAACTAAGCACAGCAATGGTGTTGATATCAAGACTTACATTGACAGATTCTTTCCCGCCGTACTTGACCCGGATCCTGGGCTCTTGGACCACATCCAGGTTGGAGCCGGTCACCATCAGGGGGGTGTGGCCACTGAAGAAAGCCAAAAGCAGACGACAGGTCGATACCACAATGAACACAGCAAGGTTCCTGATGGTGATATCATGTTACAGTATCCATGTGTTTACATGCAGCTGAGGTAGGCTCCAACGGGACAAGCGGTAGAAAAATGGATGGATGGATGGTATCACTACTGCTATTGACCATGTCAAGCTTTGTTGGATGGATTCTCTTGTCGAGAATTTGGCGAGCGCCGTTTTGTCCTACTAATTTTGGCGGTCCTTGAACGCACCGTGGTTTGTTTACATGAATAACTTTCTCCGACTTTCTAAGACGTGATTTATGCCACTTCTTTTTCCGGCTCGTTTTGTCCACCAAACTTATAACGAATGCACAAAGGTGAGTTTTGTTGATGTTATTGACTTGTGTGGAGTGCTAATCAGACATATTTGGTCACTGCAAGCTAATCGATGCTAACATGCTATTTAGGCTAGCTACATGTACATATTGCATCATTGTGTTTAATTTGTAGCTATATTTGAGCTCACTTAGTTTCCTTTAAGTCCTCTTAATTCAATTTATATCTCATGACACTTTCTGTATGTAATATGGCTTTTAAATTTGTTTTGCGGCTCCCGACAGATTTGTTTTTGTATTTTTGGTCCAATATGGCTTTTTCAACATTTTGGGTTGCCAACCCCTGGTGTACATGAAACATATGTTTATTATTGTCATTTTGTCCTTAAATAAAATGTTGAACATACTAGACAACTTGTCTTTTAGTAGTAAGTAAACAAACAAAGACTCCTAATTAGTCTGCAGTAACATATTGTGTCATTTATACACCTATTTGTACAAACGGTAGTAAAATGGATGGATGGTATCACTACTGCTATTGACCATGTCAAGCTTTTTTGGATGGATTCTTGGTCTGATCCTCTTGTCGAGAATTTGGCGAGCGCCGTTCTGTCCTACTAATTTTGGCGGTCCTGGAACGCACCGTGGTTTGTTTACATGTGTAACTTTCTCCGACTTTCTAAGACGTGATTTATGCCACTTCTTTTTCCGTCTCGTTTTGTCCACCAAACTTATAACGAATGCACAAAGGTGAGTTTTGTTGATGTTATTGACTTGTGTGGAGTGCTAATCAGACATATTTGGTCACTGCAAGCTAATCGATGCTAACATGCTATTTAGGTTAGTTGTATATACATATTGCATCATTATGTCTAATTTGTAGCTATATTTGAGCTCATTTAGTTTCCTTTAAGTCCTCTTAATTAAATTTATATCTCATGACACACTTTCTGTAAGTAATATGGCTTTTAATTTTGTTTTGCGGCTCCTGACAGATTTGTTTTTGTATTTTTGGTCCAATATGGCTCTTTCAACATTTTGGGTTGCCGACCCCTGGTGTACATGAAACATATGTTTATTATTGTCATTTTGTCCTTAAATAAAATGTTGAACATACTAGACAACTTGTCTTTTAGTAGTAAGTAAACAAACAAAGACTCCTAATTAGTCTGCAGTGACATATTGTGTCATTTATACACCTATTTCTACAAACGGTAGTAAAATGGATGGATGGATGGTATCACTACTGCTATTGACAATGTCAAGCTTTGTTGGATGGATTCTTGGTCCGATCCTCTTGTCGAGAATTTGGCGAGCGCCGTTTTGTCCTACTCATTTTGGCGGTCCTTGAACGCACCGTGGTTTGTTTACATGAATAACTTTCTCCGACTTTCTAAGACGTGATTATGCCACTTCTTTTTCCGTCTCGTTTTGTCCACCAAACTTATAACGAATGCACCAAAGGTGAGTTTTGTTGATGTTATTGACTTGTGTGGAGTGCTAATCAGACATATTTGGTCACTGCAAGCTAATCGATGCTAACATGCTATTTAGGCTAGCTACATGTACATATTGCATCATTGTGTTTAATTTGTAGATATATTTGAGCTCACTTAGTTTCCTTTAAGTCCTCTTAATTCAATTTATATCTCATGACACTTTCTGTATGTAATATGGCTTTTAAATTTGTTTTGCGGCTCCTGACAGATTTGTTTTTGTATTTTTGGTCCAATATGGCTCTTCCAACATTTTGGGTTGCTGACCCCTGGTGTACATGAAACATATGTTTATTATTGTCATTTTGTCCTTAAATAAAATGTTGAACATACTAAACAACTTGTCTTTTAGTAGTAAGTAAACAAACAAAGACTCCTAATTAGTCTGCAGTGACATATTGTGTCATTTATACACCTATTTCTACAAGCGGTAGAAAATGGATGGATGGATGGTATCACTATTGCTATTGACAATGTCAAGCTTTGTTGGATGGATTCTTGGTCCGATCCTCTTGTCGAGAATTTGGCGAGCGCCGTTTTGTCCTGCTAATTTTGGCGGTCCTTGAACGCACCGTGGTTTGTTTACATGAATAACTTTCTCCGACTTTCTAAGACGTGATTTATGCCACTTCTTCTTCCGTCTCGTTTTGTCCACCAAACTTATAACGAATGCACAAAGGTGAGTTTTGTTGATGTTATTGACTTGTGTGGAGTGCTAATCAGACATATTTGGTCACTGCAAGCTAATCGATGCTAACATGCTATTTAGGCTAGCTGTATGTACATATTGCATCATTATGCCTCATTTGTAGTTATATTTGAGCTCATTTAGTTTCCTTTAAGTCCTCTTAATTCAATTTATATCTCATGACACACTATCTGTATGTAATATGGCTTTTAATTTTGTTTTGCGGCTCCTGACAGATTTGTTTTTGTATTTTTGGTCCAATATGGCTCTTTCAACATTTTGGGTTGCCGACCCCTGGTGTAGACGAAATATATGTTTATTATTGTACTTTAGTCCTTAAATAAAATGTTGAACATACTAGACAAATTGTCTTTTAGTAGTAAGTAAACAAACAAAGACTCCATATTGTGTCATTTATACACCTATTTCTACAAGCGGTAGAAAATGGATGGATGGATGGTATCACTACTGCTATTGACCATGTCAAGCTTTGTTGGATGGACTCTTGTTGATAGGATGGGACTGGAACCGACAGCTGTGCTCAACAATGACGATTTTTGGTACTTTTGTGCGTTGATGAATGTTAGCGTTAGCGATTTTTACACGGTTCATTTCAACACCTGCAGAACCACAACTAAGATTCACCTTACAATCCAACAAACTTTTCCTCAAGTCCGGTTGCACCAGCGCGAGTGTACCCCGAAAACAAGAAGCGCTCAAAAGCAAGGATCTCATTCTAAAACTGGATACCCCATAACACACGCTGCTGATTAGCATTAGCGGTTTTACATGGCACTTTCCACTCCAAATTTGGTGGATGAAACTACAAGGAAGATGCGCGTTACTATTAAACAGCTGGCTACAATACTTCGTAGGGCGCAACAAAGGACAAGATTGGTACATTCAATTTAATGGCAAAGACTACTCCTGGATTACTGCGACGCATATTTTATTATTGTTGTTTATTGTTTATAGAGTTCGTCGTAGTCAATATTATTTCACAAAAAAAAAGAAATACAATTAAATTAAACATTTCCCAAAAGGTAATGGTAATTAGTATCAACTTTTTGAACCCCCCCCCCTTTTTTTTTTTACATAGTTAACTTGAACTAATATCCAGTTTCTGGTTAAAAAATGCATTTCTTAGCACATTGTGACAAGTGAAAGTGTCCACTTTGCATCAACTTGTCATACTTTGTGTGCGCATTTGGGTTTTTTTCCTTAAATAAACGAGTCATAATGGGGGGAAAAGAAGCAAGTTTAGCACGCTTATATCACATATGAATTATTGCATATCACACTTATATATGAATTCTCTTATATCACACTTATGTCATATATAAATTCTCTTATATGACACTTATATATAAATCATCTTATATCACTATTTTATCATTTGTGAATTGTCTTATTTCACACTTATATCTTATATAGATTATCTTCTATCACACTTATATATAAATTATGTTATTTCACACTTATATATAAACTCTTATATCATATATAAATTATCTTATATCACACTAACATATAAATTCTCTTATTTTACTCTTATATCATATATAAACTCTTACATCACACTTATATAATATATAAATTGTCTTTTTTCACACTTATATATAAATTCTCTTATATCACATACAAATTCTCTTATATCACACTTATATATAAATTCTCTTATATCACACTTATATCATATATAAATTATCTTATATCACACTTGTATCATATATAAATTATCTTATATCATACATAAATTGTCTTATATCCCACTTATATGTTATATAAATTCTCTTATATCACACTTATATATAAATTCTCTTATTTCATACTTATATATAAATTCTCTTATTTCACTCTTATATATAAACTCTTACATCACACTTATATAATATATAAAATGTCTTTTTTCACACTTATATATAAATTCTCTTATATCACATATAAATTCTCTTATATCACACATATATATAAATTGTCTTATTTCACACTTATATCATATATAAATTATCTTATATCACACTTGTATCATATATAAATTATCTTATATCATACATAAATTGTCTTATATCACACTTATATTTTATATAAATTCTCTTATATCACACTTATATCATATATAAATTATCTTATATCAAACTTATATATAAGTTATCTTATATCACTATTATATCTTATGTGAATTGTCTTATTTCACACTTATATCATATATAAATTATTTTATATCACACATATATAAATTATCTTTTATCACATACAAATTCTCTTATATCACACTTATATATAACTTCTCTTATTTCACACTTATATATAAATTATCTTATTCCACTCTTATATTATATATAAACTCTTACATCACACTTATATAATAAATAAATTGTCTTTTTTCACACTTATATATAAATTCTCTTATATCACATACAAATTCTCTTATATCACACTTATATATAAATTGTCTTATTTCACACTTATATCATATATAAGTTGTCTTATATCACACTTATATCATATATAAATTATCTTATATCAAACTTATATCATACATAAATTGTCTTATATCACACTTATATTTTATATAAATTCTCTTATATCATATATAAATTCTCTTATATCACTTATATATAAGTTATCTTATATCACTATTATATTATATGTGATTTGTCTTATTTCACACTTATATCATATATAAATTATCTTATATCACACTTATATCATATATAAATTATCTTATATCATACATAAATTGTCTTATATCACACTTATATTTTATATAAATTCTCTTATATCACACTTATTTCATATATAAATTATCTTATATCAAACTTATATATAAGTTATCTTATATCACTATTATATCATATGTGAATTGTCTTATTTCACACTTATATCATATATAAATTATTTTATATCACACATATATAAATTCTCTTATATCACATACAAATTTTCTTATTTCACACTTATATCATATATAAACTCTTACATCACACTTATATAATATATAAAATGTCTTTTTTCACACTTATATATAAATTCTCTTATATCACATACAAATTCTCTAATATCACACTTATATCATATATAAATTGTCTTATATCACACTTGTATCATATATAAATTATCTTATATCATACATAAATTGTTTTATATCACACTTATAGTTTATATAAATTCTCTAATATCACACTTATATCATATATAAATTCTCTTATATCACTTATATATAAGTTATCTTATATCACTATTATATCATGTGTGAATTGTCTTATTTCACACTTATATCATTTATAAATTATTTTATATCACACATATATAAATTCTCTTATATCACATACAAATTCTCTTATATCACACTTATATATAAATTATCTTATTTCACTCTTATATCATATATAAACTCTTACATCACACTTATATAATATATAAATTGTCTTTTTTCAGACTTATATATAAATTCTCTTATATCACATACAAATTCTCTTATATCACACATATATAAATTGTCTTATTTCACACTTATATCATATAGAAATTATCTTATATCATACATAAATTGTCTTATATCACACTTATAGTTTATATAAATTATCTTATATCACACTTATATCATATATAAATTATTTTATATCACACATATATAAATTCTCTTATATCACATACAAATTCTCTTATATCACACTTATATATAAATTCTCTTATTTCACTCTTATATCATATATAAACTCTTACATCACACTTATATAATATATAAATTGTCTTTTTTCACACTTATAGATTCTCTTATATCACATACAAATTCTCTTATATCACACTTATATGTAAATTGTCTTATTTCACACTTATATCATATATAAGTTGTCTTATATCACACTTATATCATATATAAATTATCTTATATCACACTTGTATCATATATAAATTATCTTATATCATACATAAATTGTCTTATATCACACTTATATATAAATTCTCTTATATCACTCTTATATATAACTTCTCTTATATCACACTTATATATAAATTCTCTTATTTCACTCTTATATCATATATAAACTCTTACATCACACTTATATAATATATAAATTGTCTTTTTTCACACATATATAAATTCTCTTATATCACATACAAATTCTCTTATATCAAACTTATATCATACATAAATTGTCTTATATCACACTTATATCATATATAAATTATCTTATATCACTTATATATAAGTTATCTTATATCACTATTATATCATATGTGAATTGTCTTATTTCACACTTATATCATATATAGATTATTTCATATCACACATATATAAATTCTCCTATATCACACTTATATATAAATTCTCTTATTTCACACATATATAAATTCAAATAAAAATGATCTTATATCATATTTATATATTCCGTTACATTTTACAATTATATCATAAATAAATGATCTTATATCATAAATAAATGATTTTATATCACACTCAATTGTCTTGTTATTTATTATCTGGTGAGGTCTTCAGACACTCTTTAGGACAACAAGGAAGCCATTAGATGAAAGCGCTGGACTTGAGCGTGATTTCTCACTACGTTGAGGAGACATCACATTGATTTTCTCCTTTTAATTAGCGGAGCATCCATCCCAGCTCCATCTCATCTCCACCAAGTGGAAGGAGGACGGTATCGACCGGCAGAACTTCCCAGCGGCGACTTGGATGGGAACTTGAATGACGGGCGTGTTTGGGACTTTACCTGGCGATGCTCCAGTCGGGATCGATGCGCGCCACGGTGGGGTCGTCGATGTACTCGAAGGTCAGGCTCTCTCGGATTAGGGCCAGGTCCACGCTCACGCTGGTACGGACCGGGCCGATCCCGGACAGGGACGGCGCCGAGCAGCACACGATTTCTGTCATGGTTCGACTGCAAGCACACAGAAACGATCATGGCCGCGATACTTTGCTTTATAATTGTGCTGATTCCTTGCTTCTTGTTCTGTTTAATAAATGGTTCAGTGCTTAAACCTGACACTGTCTTAACCGTGACATAAATGAGGTACAATAGGTCAGGAACTCTCCTGAAGGAATCAATAAAGCACTATCTATCTATCTAGTATCTAATGAAGCAATGGATACAAAAGTAGTTGTCCGGTTCAAACCCCGATGACATCGATTAAACAGACCAGAAGCAAGGAATCAAACAGAGACAGGATTCAATTTAGCGCAATGATTAGAGCGCGTACACCTGTACTCTTGTAGAGAGTCGTCCCATGCTCGCCTCCTCTTTTATTATGACTTTCCCTGATTACATGGCAACGGCCGTTTCTAAGAAGAAGGGGGAGGGGGGGTCGTAAACAGCTCTTGCCCTCGGTCACAAAACAGTTCAAAGAAAAGATGCCTGGAGCTTGCGTAACGTCCTGCTTCCTCTCCGCGTTGTAGATCTCAGGTCAGGACAAGATCTTCCCGCGGATCACAGTAGATCAAAGAAACCGACACCTTCACGTCGCTTCCCATCGTACACAGTGGAGTTTTACAAGCCTTTTGCTTGGTAAGATCAAAGACAGCTTTTGGGCCCACGGGAGTCGGAGGAAAGAGGAGTGTGCAAAGAAGAAAGAGCAGGTTTCAATCCAAAATAAATACATAAAAGATGTCCACAGGAGTGTCGGCGCTATTATTAGCCAAACCACGCTGTAGTGAGGATTATTTTGGCTTAACTCGGATCCAAAGAGTGTTTCCAAAAGAAAAAAATAATACAATTTAGTCAGGGGTGTGCCGTCAGAACCAGAACCTTCTCTGCTGGCTTAACATAACCAGAAGTCATCATCATAATTAAATAAAGTAATTAGGGACCGATGTCCCTTTGGGACAGAGGACCCTATTGAATTTCTAAGGTTTTATTAATATTATTATTCTTTATTATTACTCCGCCGCCTCTTTGAGCTGTAATTGGACCCCCTTAACATACTTCAAACTTGACACACACATCAGGACTGGCAAAAATTGCGATCTAATCAAAAAAACCAAACCCCAAAATTCTAAATTGCGCTCTACCGCCCCCTAGGAAGAAATCACAGACAAAACTGTCTGTAATTTCCAGTAGCAATGTCGTAGAAACATGAAACGAAAACCTCTATGTAGGTCTCAGTTAGGCCTATATTTCATACACTCATACCTCGCAGCTAAAATCAACAGGAAGTTTACAATTTTCCTTCAATACAAAAGTTGGCAAAAAAAAAAAAAAAAAAAGCGCTTTTTTTCAAACATTATCTCCTCTGAGGCCGTTTTTCGTAGCCGCTTCTAATAAACACAGAAGAGAGATTGAACCCTTCTGATTAAAAGTTGATGAAAGAGTTTAAATTACTACCCCGGTTTGGATTTTATGAGCCCGCAAAATACCGGTGCGGTGTTGGAGTTGCGCTAATGTTGTCACAAAATGGCGGCTTCCTGCTCAGACAAAACTGCCTCTAACTCACTGTAGAAATGTCATACTCACATGAAACAAAAACCTCAATGTAGGTCTCACTGAGACCTATATTTCATAGACTGACAACGTCCAGCTAAAATCAACAGGAAGTTTGCTATTCCCACTTCAATACAAAAGCTCCACTCCGTTCACAATGCCTTAGAGTCTCAAAATGGCGGCACTGAGTCGTCCTTATAAAATGCCCAGGCCACTTTACAACTGTTATTACTATGAGACTGATGTATAACACACGTGTATACAACTTTTTCTCTGTGTAATAATCCATCCATCTTCTACCACTTGGGTCGCGGGGACAGCAGCCCAAGCGGTCCCGTCCATCGCTGCTTTGATTTTTAATTGATTTTCCCTAATTATGTAAAAGTATTCACAATCTCTTCATGTCTTATTATACATATTTTTATCCAATCAGAATCCAGCTAGCTTATGTTGCCATGCTGTACCTAATCTGCCTTCAGAAACAACAATGTCCGTGCACTGTAAGTGAACGGGCACATACGGTTGATAGATAATTGCCCATAGCCAATCAGATGAGGAGTTGTTGACAGTAGCCTGGTGTTGACCAGACTGTGATTGGATAATCACTTATCACTCCAAAGTGAGTATGGCAAGGCAAGACAATTTTATTTATGTAGCACGTTTGCAACAATTTTTAAACTGAACCAAAGTGCTTTACAGGTTAAAAAGCATACAGCAAAAAAACAAAAAACAAACAAATAACATAAACAATGAATGAGCTAAACAAGATAGTTCAAAAGCAATACGGTAAAAGGAGTCGAATATAAAGTAAATAAATAAATAAATTGCAAGGTAAAAATAATAATATTAAAAGTGCGACAAATTGAAAAAAAATGAATGAATCAGTATCCAATCACAAGTTGCAATTTACTGAAGCAGGAAGTGTTGCGCCGGAGCCAGACCCGGCCAGCGGAGAAATCAGCGGCGCTCACTTTTTTAGCCCACAGAGGAGAACAAAATGTTGATTAGGTGGCAGATACATATTTTCAAGAAGGATATTTAAAGAGAAACTACATCTTGTGAGACCATGAATCAATTAGGTGGCAGATACATATTTTCAAGAAAGATATTTAAAGAGAAACTACATCTTGTGAGACCATGAATCAAGCGACTACGAGCGGTACCACTGGCTGATACGGCGTCCAATGGGTTCTACGAACTGAGTTCAGATATTTTATTTCTTTATTTTTTCACGTTCTGTATGTTTTTTGCAATTTTAATGTTGACAGTACCACACAAAATATGTTTAAATAGCTGATACGGGTTTATTGATTTTTAAATATAGAAAAAACAACAATTGTGTTACTAGTGTTTTAGTGAGATTATATGCTACCTGAAAGTCGGACGGGTGTGGCCACGGGTGTGGTGACCGCCAGTGTCTTTGAGCGAAGCCATGTTTCTTGACGAGGCGAAGCGGAGGCAGCCGTTGGGGTCGGTCTGAGCTTTTTTTCCCCCCTCCTCCACGGTGGAAGAATCCCACGTTCGGGGGACGGCCGGTCGGAGGAGGCAAGAGAGTCCGCAGCTGCGTCTTTGACAGGTGCATGAGGAACGACACAAGCTCTGCTCATGGCTACGGTAAGAGCCGACTTATTACCACACATTTCTCCCCGAAACCTGCCGGTTGACATGTGGTAGGGAACCATGTTCGCTTGACCGCTCTGTTCCATAGTAAAGCTTCACCTTCGGGAATGTAAACAAGGAAACACCGGCTGTGTTTGTGTTGCTAAAGGCGGCCGCAATACACCGCTTCCCACCTACAGCTTTCTTCTTTGACGTCTCCATTATTCATTGAAGAAATTGCAAAAGATTTCAGCAACACAGACGTCCAGAATACTGTGTAAATATGCGATTAAAGCAGACGACTTATAGCTGGGATCGGGCTGGAACAAAATGTCCGTTACAATCTGTGATGTCATACCGCAACGTTTTCAACTTTGCGGGAAATTTAAAATTGCAATTTAGTAAAGTAAAAAGGCCGTATTGGCATGTGTTGCAACGTTAATATTTCATGTTTGATATATAAACTATCAGACTGCGTGGTCGCTAGTAGTGGCTTTCAGTAGGCCTTTGACAATACACATTTTCGGTACTTGTTATATTTCAGGAAGTAGTCGTTTCCATGACGGTAAATGTGCCAGTTGAGCCCTACAAAGTGTTTATACTGTTCAAACCATCAATGATGGTATTTTGAGAGGTGATCATTGAAGTGGGATCTCACTAGAAGGCCTAGGTGGGAGACCTAGGCCACTGGTTTTAGTTGATATCGCATTAAAGTGTGCAAAAAGAGGATTGAAGGTAAAAGCAACACAAGAGTGGTTGATGAGGACTAACCTGAAGAACTCGCACGTCTGGTTCCCGAACTGAACGCTGACGTTGCTGCCGGCGCCGAGGTTCTCGCCCATGATGGTCACCCTGGTGCCCCCGGACTCCGGGCCTCTGCTGGGTGACACGCCCGTGATGGTGGGCGTCTAGAATAAACACAACATAAACATTAACATATGTGTGAAAGTGGCAGATTGATGGATGTTGTTAAGTCGAGGTGTTTTACCACGAAGGAGTAGAGTTGATTGGATCGAGCTCGGAGTTCCGGCCTGCACTCCCCGACGCAAAGCTGGACCGGACCGGGCGGACTTTCAGCAGGGGTCGCCTCCATCTCACAAACAATCCTACACAAAACAAATATGTCTCAGGTTTTGTGAAATTCAAGGTTCGTTTTTACAACCCCCGTTTCCATATGAGTTGGGAAATTGTGTTTGATGTAAATATAAACGGAATACAATTAATAATTTTCAACCCATATTCAGTTGAATATGCTACAAAGACAACATATTTGATGTTCAAACTCAGAAACATTTTTTTTTTTTTTGCAAATAATCATTAACTTAGAATTTGATGCCAGCAACACGTGACAAAGAAGTTGGGAAAGGTGGCAAAAAATATTGGTAAAGTTGAGGAATGCTCATCAAACACTTATTTGGAACATCCCACAGGTGTGCAGGCTAATTGGGAACAGGTGGGTGCCATGATTGGGTATAAAAACAGCTTCCCCAAAAAATGCTCAGTCTTTCCCAAGAAAGGATGGGGCGAGGTACACCCCTTTGTCCACAACTGCGTGAGCAAATAGTCAAACAGTTTAAGAACAACCTTTCTCAAAGTGCAATTGCAAGGAATTTAGGGATTTCAACATCTACGCTCCATAATATCATCAAAAGCTTCAGAGAATCTGGAGAAATCACTGCACGTAAGCGGCATGGCCGGAAACCAACATTGAATGACCGTGACCTTCCATCCCTCAAACCCTCATTTCAACAGGACGGTCTGCACTACTTTTCAATAGCACACACAGTCTTGGTAAATCACACGTCCACTAATAGTACATGTTATTTTATAGATTGCCCACGTGAGGTAATGTGAGGATTGTTCTACCAGGACGCAAACGGACTATTCTGGACCAGGCGTGAAGGTAGGAACATGTTTAATTATTTGGCATCGCAAGAAGTGAACAATCGCATGAAAACAATCACGATCCTGTGGCATGACACCAGCATGAAACAATCATTACAGAGCATGAATCTATGGCATGAACAGAGTAATGTGGCCAGGACGACTAACTGGCAAAACAGGCTTAAATAATAGTCTCCGGTTAAAGCAGGTGCGTGATCCGAACACATGAGGCAGGTGAAACTAATGAGTCGTCATGAAAACTAAAATAAATTAAAGCTGCAAGCAGCGATGGACGGGACCGCTTTGGCTGCTGCCGCCACGACCCAAGCCCGGATAAGCGGTAGAAGATGGATGGATGTTGTATACACGTGTTATACATCAGTCTCATAGTAATAAATGTTGTAAAGTGGCTTGGGCATTTTTATAAGGACGCCTTGGTGCTGACATTTTGAGACTCTAATGCATTGTGAATGTAATGCAGTTGTTGTATTGAAGTGGGAATAGCAAACTTCCTGTTGATTTTAGTTGGGGGCGGTCAGTGTATGAAATATAGGTCTAAGTGAGACCTACATTGAGGGTTCTGTTTCATGTGTGTATGACAGTGCTACAATTTTGTCTGAGCAGAAAGCCGCCATGGTGCAGTGGGAGAGTGGCCGTGCGCAACCCGAGGGTCCCTGGTTCAAATCCCACCTAGTACCAACTTCGTCACGTCCGTTGTGTCCTGAGCAAGACACTTCACCCTTGCTCCTGATGGGTGCTGGTTGGCGCCTTGCATGGCAGCTCCCTCCATCAGTGTGTGAATGTGTGTGTGAATGGGTAAATGTGGAAGTAGTGTCAAAGCGCTTTGAGTACCTTGAAGGTAGAAAAGCGCTATACAAGTACAACCCATTTATTTATTTTATGACAACAGCAGCAGCGCAATGGTTCTTTGCGGGCTCATAAAATCCAAACCGGGGTAGTAATTAAAACTCTTTCTTTAACTTTTAATCAGAAGGGTTCAATCTCTCTTCTGTGCTTATTTGAAGCCGAAACGACAAACGACAAACGTTATGTTTGAAAAAAAGCTACATTTTTTTTAGCCAGTTTTTGTATTGAAGTGGGAATACCAAACTTTCTGTTGATTTTAGCCTGGGGGTCTCAGTGGATGAAATATAGGTCTAACTGAGACCTACATAGTGTTTTTTGTTTCTTGTTTTTACGACATTCCTGCTGGAAGTTACAAACAGTTTTGTCTGTGTTTTCTTCCTAGGGGGTGCTAGAGCACAATTTTGAGTTTTGGGGGTTGTTTTTTTTTTGTATTAGATCGCAATTTTTGCCAGTCCTGATATGTGTCAAATTTGGTTAGTTTTGAAGCATGTAAAGGGGGTCAAATTACAGCTCAAAGAGGAACTAATAGAGTCCAAAACTAACAGAACATAACTAAACAAAACATGATCTAGACCACAGATCATGACAATCAGGCCCTTTTATCCGGGTAGGACCTCTGGTTATGGGCAAAAATCCCCCCAAATGGCATTGGTCATTAACAGCATCATTTTCTTGGGACGCTAATATTTGATGAGCCTCCAGAGGGCGCTGAGCAAGCGCACTGACTTACTGTTCGGCGACGATGTAGCCGTCCTGCACAGGCGCACACCGCACCCCCGCCACCTCCACGTTGCCCACCACGTCCGAGAAGGAAAGACCAAGGTTGGTGCCGTGGATGGTCACTCTTGTACCGCCGTCTGGGGGTCCAGCGACTGGAGTCACCTGTGCGGGTGCAAGGAAGACCAGATAAGGGTCCAGGTCCGCATAATGACCTGGATGTAGATTGAAGAGACTCTCCACAAACGCTCTGCAAAGTCAAGTTTATTTTGTAATCTTCTATGCTGGCGTCCTTTCAGCCCGACAAACCTTGCTCGTCCCCGACTTTTGTCTGTCTCGTAAGTCTTTCTTAGTAGTATTGGGGGGCCGTAACAGAGGCAGGACACCGTCTGTGTGAAAGGGAATGGCGTCAACTCTGGTGCCGTGGACTTCCTAGCAGACATTGATACAACGTTGATTACGCGTACGTGTCCTTTAAAAAAGTGACTATTCATCCATCATCCATCCATCATCTTCCGCTTATCCGAGGTCGGGTCGCGGGGGCAACAGCCTAAGCAGGGAAACCCAGACTTCCCTCTCCCCAGCCACTTCGTCTAGCTCTTCCCGGTGGATCCCGAGGCGTTCCCAGGCCAGCCGGGAGACATAGTCTTCCCAACGTGTCCTGGGTCTTCCCCGTGGCCTCCTACCGGTTGGACGTGCCCTAAACACCTCCCTAGGGAGGCGTTCGGGTGGCATCCTGACCAGATGCCCGAACCACCTCATCTGGCTCCTCTCGATGTGAAGGAGCAGCGGCTTTACTTTGAGTTCCTCCCGGATGGCAGAGCTTCTCACCCTATCTCTAAGGGAGAGACCCAAACTCATTTGGGCCGCTTGTACCCGTGATCTTATCCTTTCGGTCATGACCCAAAGCTCATGACCATAGGTGAGGATGGGAACGTAGATCGACCGGTAAATTGAGAGCTTTGCCTTCCGGCTCAGCTCCTTCTTCACCACAACGGATCGGTACAACGTCCGCATTACTGAAGACGCCGCACCGATCCGCCTGTCGATCTCACGATCCACTCTTCCCCCACTCGTGAACAAGACTCCTAGGTACTTGAACTCCCAAGTGGAGGAGTGACTATTGTGATAGCAAAATTACTTATACTCGTTTAAATAGATGATGTTCTTGGAACTGGGTACCAAAAGTTGTTTATTGGGCTCAGGAATGTGACACTTAGCAAGTGATCTCTTATCTGATTAAGCTCTGTCTTCTGTGTCTTTGATGTGACATGTGGACTTTAGTTGTTCTGGGCATGTGTGTTTTCTCTCCCTGGCACCCCCCCCCGTGCTAAACTGTTGCCCTTTCCTGAGTGACCCCCCCCTCCCCTTCACAGGACCTTGGGCATTCATTCCACTGGGGTACTGTATGTTAATGATAGATAGATAGATAGATAGATAGATAGATAGATAGATAGATAGATAGATAGATAGATAGATAGATAGATAGATAGATAGATAGATAGATAGATAGATAGATAGATAGATAGATAGATAGATAGATAGATGGATAGATAGTACTTTATGTATTCCGTCAGGAGAGTTCCTTCAGGAAAATTAAAATTTTCAGCACAATCCCATTCAAGATCAGACAAACATTACAGGGAGACAGAACAGGATCGCTGACGGGTCTGCTGGCTTCCAGCGCCCCTTACAAAAAAAAAAGCATGGAGGGTGGGACTTCTGAGAATGTATAATAGTCATGACATATTCCAAGGCAGGTAAGAACAAGCTGGAACAAACGGATATGTCGTTCTGGTTTGGTCTCGCTTTGCAAAGCTTGTTATTATTTGTTTGTTACTTTAATAAATCATTTCAACGCGATTTGTCACTAAAGGCTCGTCTTTTAAGAAATTTCCACGACACTTTGAAACAATGTTGCAAAATAGTTGCCTTTGTAAAGTGAGACAAGGCTTATGTTTTAACGTTGTATCAACGTCGTTGTTTGGGAAACGACCAAAATTCAAGGGTCAAATCAACGTCAGAACCCGACATTGAATAAACGTTGTTAGAAAGCATGTTGTTTCAACGTTAGGTTTGAGTTTTGGAATATTAGTTGGGGAATGACCACATTTCAACCAAGAAATCAATGTCAAAACCTGAGGTTGATTAAACGTTGTCAAAAAGCATGTTGTTTCAACGTTGTATTTGTGTTGTAGAACATTGGTTGGGATATGACCAAATTTCAATGGTCAAATAAACGTCACAACCTAAAATTGAATAAATGTCGTCAAAAAACATGTTGTTTCAACGTTTTATTTGTGTTGGAGAATATTTGTTAGGAAATGACCACATTTCAATGTTAAATCAACGTCACAACTCGACATTGAATTAACGTTGTTAAAAAGCATGTTGTATTTGTGTTGTAGAACATTAGTTTGGAAATTACCAAAATTCAATGGTCAAATCAACATCACAACCTAAAATTGAATAAATGTCGTCAAAAAACATGTTGTTTCAACGTTTTATTTGTGTTGGAGAATATTTGTTAGAAAATGACCAAATTTCAATGTTAAATCAACGTCACAACTCGGCATTGAATTAACGTTGTTAAAAAGCATGTTGTATTTGTGTTGTAGAACATTAGTTTGGAAATTACCAAAATTCAATGGTCAAATCAACATCAGAACCCAACATTGAATAAACGTTAAAAAGTATGTTCTTTCAACGTTGTATTTGTGTTGTAGAATATTGGTTGGACAATGACCAAATTTCAACGAACAAATTAACATCAGAACACAACGTTAATTAAACGTTGTCAAAAAGCATGTTGTTTCAACGTTGTGTTTGTGTGGTAGAATATTGGTTGGGAAATGACTCAATTTCAACGGTCAAATCAACGTTACAAACGAACATTGATTAAACGTTGTCAAAAAGCATGTTGTTTCAACGTTGTATTTGTGTTGTAGAATATTGGTTGGGAAATGACCATAATTCAATGGTCAAATCAACATCAGAACCCAACATTGAATAAATTTTGACAAAAAGCATGTTGTTTCAATGTTGTATTTGTGTAGAAGATTAGTTGGGAAATGACCAAATATCAACGAACAAATTAACGTAAGGTTCTGACGTTATTTAAAAGTCGACAAAAAGCATGTTGTTTCAACGTTGTGTTTGTGTGGTAGAATATTGGTTGGGAAATGACCCAATTTCAACGGTCAAATCAACGTTTCAAACCAACATTGATTAAATGTTGTCAAAAAGCATGTTGTTTCAACGTTGTATTTGTGTTGTAGAATATTTGTCTTGGAAATGACCACAATTCAATGGTCAAATCAACGTCAGAACCCAACATTGATTAAACGTTAACAAAAAGCATGTTGTTTCAATGTTGTCTTTGTGTAAAATATTGGTTGGGAAATGACCACATTTCAATGTCAAATCAACATCACAACCCAGAATTGAATAAATGTCATCAAAAAGCATGTTGTTTCAACGTTTTAGTTGTGTTTGAGAATATTTGTTAGGAAATGACCAAATTTCAATGTTAAATCAACGTCACAACTCAACATTGAATAAACGTTGTTAAAAAGCATGTTGTATTTGTGTTGTAGAATATTAGTTTGGAAATTACCAAAATTCAACGGTCAAATCCATGTCATAACCCAACATTGAATAAACGTTGTCAAAAAGTATGTTGTTTCAATGTTGTATTTGTGTTGTAGAATATTAGTTGGAAAATGACCAAATTTCAACGAACAAATTAACATCAGAACACAACGTTAATTAAAAGTCGACAAAAAGCATGTTGTTTCAACGTTGTATTTGTGTTGTAGAATATTGGTTGGGAAATGACCAAATTTCAACGAACAAATTAACGTCAGGTTCTGACGTTAATTAAAAGTCGACAAAAAGCATGTTGTTTCAACGTTGTGTTCGTGTGGTAGAATATTGGTTGGGAAATGACCCCATTTCAACGGTCAAATCAACGTTACAAACCAACATTGATTAAACGTTGTCAAAAAGCATGTTGGTTCAACGTTGTATTTGTGCATTAGAATATTGGTTGGGAAATGACCAAAATTCGATGGTCAAATCAACATCAGAACCCAACATTGAATAAATGTTGTCAAAAAGCATGTTGTTTCAATGTTGTATTTGAGTAGAATATTGGTTGGGAAATGACCAAAATTCAATGGTCAAATCCATGTCAGAACCCAACATTGAATAAATGTTGACAAAAAGCATGTTGTTTCAATGTTGTATTTGTGTAGAATATTGGTTGGGAAATGACCAAATTTCAACGAACAAATTAACGTCAGAACCTGACGTTAATTAAAAGTCGACAAAAAGCATGTTGTTTCAACGTTGTGTTTGCGTGGTAGAATATTGGTTGGGAAATGACCAAAATTTCAATGGTCGAAGTAACGTCACTAACTGACATTGATTAAATGTTGTCAAAAAGCATGTTGTTTCAACGTTGTATTTGTGTTGTAGAATATTTGTCTCGGAAATGACCACAATTCAATGGTCAAATCAACATCAGAACCCAACATTGAATAAATGTTGACAAAAAGCATGTTGTTTCAATGTTTTATTTGTGTTGGAGAATATTTGTTAGGAAATGACCAAATTTCAATGTTAAATCAACGTAACAACTCAACATTGAATAAACGTTTTTAAAAAGCATTTTGTATTTGTGTTGTAGAATATTAGTTTGGAAATTACCAAAATTCAACGGTCAAATCCATGTCAGAACCCAACATTGAATAAATGTTGTCAAAAAGTATGTTGTTTCAACGTTGTATTTGTGTTGTAGAATATTGGTTGGAAAATGATCAAATTTCAACCAACAAATTAACATCAGAACACAACGTTAATTAAAAGTCGACAAAAAGCATGTTGTTTCAACGTTGTGTTTTTTTGTGGTACAATATTGGTTGGGAAATGACCAAAATTCAATGGTCAAATCAACATCAGAACCCAACATTGAATAAATGTTGACAAAAAGCATGTTGTTAAATGTTGTATTTGTATAGAATATTGGTTGAGAAATGACCAAAATTTCAACGGTCAAATCAACGTTACAAACCAACCTTGATTAAACGTCAAAAAGCATGTTGTTTCAACGTTGTATTTGTGTAGAAAATTGGTTGGTAAATGACCAAAATTCAATGGTCAAATCAACATCAGAACCCAACATTGAATAAATGTTGACGAAAAGCATTTTCTTTCAATGTTGTATTTGAGTAGAATATTGGTTGGGAAATGACCAAATTTCAACGAACAAATTAACGTCAGAACCTGACGTTAATTAAAAGTTGACAGAAAGCATGTTGTTTCAACGTTGTGTTTACGTGGTAGTATATTGGTTGGGAAATGACCAAAATTTCAATGGTCAAATCAACGTTTCAAACCAACATTGATTAAACGTCAAAAAGCATGTTGTTTCAATGTTGTATTTGTGTAGAATATTGGTTGGTAAATGACCAAAATTTAATGGTCAAATCCATGTCAGAACCCAACATTGAATAAATGTTGACAAAAAGCATGTTGTTTCAATGTTGTATTTGTGTAGATTATTGGTTGGGAAATGACCAAATTTCAATGTCAAATCAACGTCAGAACCCGACATTGAAAAAGCACGTTGTATCAACGTTAGGTTTGAGCTGCTCATTCAACAAGTTCACATCGGGGGTTGAGTGTGGTGTACCTGCTGGGTTATCTGATTGCAGGAGTCACCCCAAACCACATTTACTCACTAGAATGTGTGCATGAAGTACACTCAAACAACTTGTTTTGGGAACTGTGAGTGTTCAAGTATGAGGTCTGGTTGTGTCTGGTCAGAGAGAAGAACACAACGGTGGTGCGAGCTGCAGAAAAGTAACATTGTCCTCCCCCCCCGTGTGCACACCCACTGGGGGGGGGGGTTGTGGCTTCCCTAGTGGGACACCCGCATTGTAATCTGCGTTGTGTGGACATTAATTGCTGTGCATGTAAAAGTAAGTGTGTCAGTGCACCGCCTAGAGGGGCCTGGAATCATATAAATCTTTCAGCACTGCTTGGGCATGCGGGCTATGGAGGCTTTCTGGCATAATAGCTAAATATATCCATGTCAGGAAATGGCAGCATCTATTTGAGTAGGCTTAGGCACGTTACATAAGCAATCGGGGCTGGAAGGATAACAAAGACTGCTTGGTTGGGGGAATAGAAGGGATGCATTTTTAATGTTGATAATATGCAAGATGATTGATGAGGTACTAGGCCAGGGGTCGGGAACCCGCAGCTCTGGAGCCGCATGTAACTCTTTAGCGCCGCCCTAGTGGCTCTCTGGAGCTTTTTTCAAAAATATATGAAAAATGGAAATAATTAGGAGAAAAAACATATTTTTTGTTTTAATATAGTTTCTGTAGGAGGACAAACATGACACAAACCTCCCTAATTGTTATAAAGCACACTGTTTGTATTAAACATGCTTCACTGATTCGAGTATTTGGCGAGCGCCGTTTTGTCCGACTCATTTTGGCGGTCCTTGAACGCACTGTGGTTTGTTTACACCAGGGGTGCCCATTACGTCGATCGCGAGCTACCAGTCGACCGCGGAGGGGTGTGTCAGTCGATCTCCAGCCAGGCTTTTAAAAAAAATAGACTTAAAATTAGTGATCATCAATCTTCGCCAAGACGTCACTTAAATGACATTCACGGTACCGGAGGGTCTTGTGAGATGACGCTGGCTGCTGCAAGATCATTATTATGAAAATATGACCGAGAGGAAGGCGAGAAACTTGGCCCTGCGATGAGGTGGCGACTTGTCCAGGGTGTACCCTGCCTTCCGCCCGATTGTAGCTGAGATAGGCGCCAGCGCCCCCCGTGACCCCGAAAGGGAATAAGCGGTAGAAAATGGATGGATGGATGGATGGAAGGCGAGAAACACTTTTTATTTCAACAGACTCTCGCGCCGTACCTTCCGTCAAAACTCTAAAGGCCGACTGCACATTTCCTATCTTCACAGTAAAAGCCCTGCTTCATGCTGCCTGCGCTAACTAAATACAGAGTCTGGGAAAACTGGCGTGCACAAGCGATCCCTCAGAAAGCTGGCGTGCACATCACTTGTGCACGCCAGCTTTCCGCGACTCTTATTTTGTTAGCGCAGGCAGCATGAAGCAGGGCTTTTATTGTGAAGATAGGAAATGTGCGGTCGGCCTTTAGAGTTTTGACGGAAGGGACGGCGCGAAAGTCTGTTGAAATAAAAAAGTGTTTCTCGCCTTCCTCTCTGTCATTTTTTCATAATAATGAACTGGCAGCAGCCGGCGTCATCTCACAAGACCCTCGGGTGCCGTGAATGTCAATCAAGCAAGCTACGGAATTTGCCGCCAATGTTTTTCTTGTAAAGTGTATGGAAGCTGGATGAATTAGATGCCAAAAACCAACCACTTTCATGTGGTATTGTACAGAAAGGACCACTTTTTTTTCTCCTCCATTTGAAAATGTGGGCGTTATCATCATTACTGTCTGATTCCAATCAATGCAAGTCATCAGAATCAGGTAATACACCAACTTATATTCTTGTCTTCGTGAAAGAAAGACATCTATATGTGTTACACATGCTTGTGTTATCATTAAACACATTTAACTTGTTTACAAAAATGTCTCTTTCATAAATAAATCAATATAAATGATATATATAAATGAGGTAGATCCCCTCGAGTTGGTTGATTGAAAAGTAGCTCGCCTGCAGAAAAAGTGTGGGCACCCCTGGTTTACTTGTATAACTTTTTCCGACTTTCTAGGACGTGTTTTTATGCCACGTCTCATTTTGTCCACCAAACTTTTAACATTGTGCATAAATGCAGAAAGGTGAGTTTTGTTGATGTTATTGACTTGTGTGGAGTGCTAATCAGACATATTTGGTCACTGCAAGCTAATCGATGCTAACATGCTATTTAGGCTAACTGTATGTACATATTGCATCATTATGCCTCATTTGTGGCTATATTTAAGCTCATTTGGTTTCCTTTAAGTCCTCTTAATTGAATTTATATCTCATGACACACTGTCTGTATGTAATACGGCTTTAATTTTTGTTTTGTGGCTCCAGACGGATTTGTTTTTGTATTTTTGGTCCAATATGGCTCTTTCAACATTTTAGGTTGCCGACCCCTGTACTAGGCTAATGAATCATATTCAGTACTATACCGCCTCGAAAAAGCATTGTTATTATTAATAGAGCATGACGACGCACCATCACTTGGTGACATTGCTGGTTTTACGAGCGGGGGAGCATGTTCGGCAGCGCGCGCGCACTGAGTACTTACAAGCAGACACAGAAAAGGCGCATTTTGGTGTAAAAAGTCAAGATAAAGGTGCAGTTATAACACTGAAACACCCTCAGGGAGAGCTGCTTTAAGACATGGCTATCTAGTTAGCGGCTAACGTCCACCCGCAGTGTTTTGGCTACTTCTAAATCACTAATCATCGTCTCCACGGTGACAAATAAAGTACATTTCTTACAAGTATCATTATCACTGGAGGATAAAATAGCTCACCGGCGTCACAATGTAAACAAACACCATGGGTGGATCTACACCTGACATCCACTGTAATGATACCAAGTACAAGAGCGTATCTAGTCGATTTTTTTTTTGGGGCGTCACTAAATATTTTTTCTTTTTTTTTTCAAATTCATATTATGTTTATAAACTCAGTGGCCTAGTGGTTACAGTGTCCGCCCCGAGATGGGTAGGTCGTCAGTTCAAACCCCGGCCGAGTCATACCAAAGACTATAAAAATGGGAGCCATTACCTCCCTGCTTGGCACTCAGCAACAAGGCTTGGAATTGGGGGTTAAATCACCAGAAATGATTCCCGGGCGTGGCCACCGCTGCTGCTCACTGCTCCCCTCACCTCCCAGGGGGTGGAACAAGGGGATGGGTCAAATGTGTGTGACTATCAGTGGTACTTTAATTAACTTTAGGGGAATCCTTTGTTTATTTTTTTTGTAATACCCCGAATAAAGGACTGCATATAGTCTCCGAGTCCCAAAGTACCGCAAAAGGGACTTACCCCTAAAAGGACCAAAAGTGGTAAAGGGAACGGGCTAAGGGGTCCTTTTGGGATCTTACCAGACCCCAAAATACAGGAAAACACAAACTCTCCAAAAAAATGTAATAAAACAAAAACAAAAAGGTGAGCGGCAAAATGTGTACTTAAAGAAAAAGCAAGGCCAGCAACACTTTGAGAGTACTTAGATGTAGTTTGGTCAAGGTCAGGGTATTTGAGAGTACTTTGATGTACTTTGGTCGAGGTCAGGGTCTTTGAGAGTACTTTGATGTACTTTGGTCAAGGTCAGGGTCTTTGAGAGTACTTTGATGTACTTTGGTCAAGGTCAGGGTCTTTGAGAGTACTTTGATGTACTTTGGTCAAGGTCAGGGTCTTTGAGAGTACTTTGATGTACTTTGGTCAAGGTCAGGGTCTTTGAGAGTACTTTGATGTACTTTGGTCAAGGTCAGGGTCTTTGAGAGTACTTTGATGTACTTTGGTCATGTTCAAGGTCTTTGAGAGTACTTTGATGTAGCTTGGTCAAGGTCTTTGAGAGTACTTTGATGTAGTTCAGTCGAGGTCAGGGTTTTTGAAAGTACTTTGATGTAGTTTGGTGGAGGTCAGGGTCTTTGAAAGTACTAAGAAGTACTTTGGTTGAGGTCAGGGTCTTTGAAAGTACTTAGATGTAGTCTGGCTGAGATCAGGGTCTTTGAAAGTACTTAGATGTAGTCTGGCTGAGGTCAGGGTCTTTGAGAGTACTTAGATGTACTTTGGTCGAGGTGACGGTCTTGCAGAGTTCTTAGATGTGGTTTGGTTGAGGTTAGGGTCTTTGAGAGTTCTTAGATGTAGTTTGGTTGAGGTCAGGGTCTTTGAAAGTACTTAGATGTAGTCTGGCTGAGGTCAGGGTCTTTGAAAGTACTTAGATGTAGTCTGGCTGAGGTCAGGGTCTTTGAGAGTACTTAGATGTACTTTGGTCGAGGTGACGGTCTTGCAGAGTTCTTAGATGTAGTTTGGTTGAGGTTAGGGTCTTGCAGAGTTCTTAGATGTAGTTTGGTTGAGGTTAGGGTCTTTGAGAGTTCTTAGATGTAGTTTGGTTGAGGTCAGGGTCTTTGAGCGTACTTAGATGTAGTTTGGTTGAGGTCAGGGTCTTTGAAAGTACTTAGAAGTACTTTGGTTGAGGTCAGGGTCTTTGAAAGTACTTAGATGTAGTCTGGCTGAGGTCAGGATCTTTGAAAGTACTTAGATGTAGTCTGGCTGAGGTCAGGGTCTTTGAGAGTACTTAGATGTACTTTGGTCGAGGTGACGGTCTTGCAGAGTTCTTAGATGTAGTTTGGTTGAGGTTAGGGTCTTGCAGAGTTCTTAGATGTAGTTTGGTTGAGGTGACGGTCTTTGAGAGTACTTAGATGTAGTTTGGTTGTGGTCAGGGTCTTTGAGAGTACTTAGATGTACATTGAGGTCAGAGTCTTTGAGAGTACTTTGATGTAGTTTGATCGAGGTCAGGGTCTTTGAGAGTACCTTGATATCGTTTGGTTGAGGGGTAATCTGAATGTTCTTTGACATATTTTGGTCAACTAACTCCAATCCTTTCACCCAACTGACACGTCTTTTATCCGCCGGACTGCCTGGCTTGTTTTTTTGGTGGGAATCTTGATCGGACAGACGTTGACCAGCCTTCCCCAGCGGAGTCCAGTTCTCTCTGTAATCTCCGCGGCTGCCAGCCAGCGTCGCAACGTCAATGGCGGCTAATTCCCAGCCACCAGCCAATGGGCTGACTCGTGGGACTGCCCGGCTGTGCGATATCTCCCGGTGAGGCTTAGGGGATCAGACCCCCGGCCACTTAGCCGCTAGTTTTCTTCAATTCTATTTTTGAGGGATTTGCCTGCAATGGCAGTCGGAACTAAACGCTCGACCTAAATTGTTGTCTGATTCGGGAAGGAAAGAACTTCCAACAAGACCGAGAGGATAATCTGTTGGTTTGAGCGAGTGAGCAAAATGGCTGCCGGAGTGCCTCGGGGCGTCCGTCAGCGCGGTTCGATGAAGCGATGGCGGGGGGGGGGGGGGGTTACATCCACGCATCTGAGACCTGCGGCCTCCACGAGATCACATTTCAAGGAAGGGGGAGACCATGAATCTGATGAGGATTGATCCCGCCAAAATAAAAGCAGTCTATGTAAGGAGCTGGGAATGAAACATGAAGATGTTGAATCTAATGTGGAGTCTCCATTTACACTTGGACATGACACCACTTGGGATTACATCTCACTTCCAAGCTCAATGAAAGGTTCCATCGGTATTAAACAGAACAATAGAACCTGGGAGTTCCCAGTCTGTGGAACACTCTCCCTGACCACCTGAGGGCACCACAGACTGTGGATGATTTTAAAAAAGGCTTCAAAAACCTTCTTTAAAATTTTTTTTTTTTTAAAGCCTTTTTTTTTTAGATATATGTGTGCTAGATCTAGCTATTAGTCCGTTGTAGATTTTTTTTTTTTTTACTATTTATTTTTCTGGTTGGGCGCAGCTATTTGTGGTTCTGGCGTTGTGTTGTTTTTTAAGTGCACTGTAGCACTTTGAGGTTGTTTGCTCAATGTAAAGTGCTTTTATAAATAAAATCTATTAAAATCTACTACTGACTCAAGGCCCACATTGGTCATGAAAAAATGTGTCCGGGGGGCCGGTGTTTAAATTTAGGGTTGGATGTCATTGAATAAATCACGACTAATTTTGACAATGCATGATATGCTGCTGTGGCTCTATAACAATAAAAGGACAACATCAGGGACAAACCTACTGCATCCTAAGTGGAGTTTAGTTGAGGACAAGGTCTTCTTGTGGTGTTGTTGGGTTTTTCAGAGTACTTTTGTTGTCGCTAGAACAGTAACAACAGTGCATGATATGCTGCTATGAAGCCAGATTATGCAAAGGAAATTATCACCCCAAAAAAACCTCTAGATCTGATGTGTACTTTAGTTGAGGACTGTTGGAACAAAATTTAGGGTTGGATGTCATTGAATAAATCACGACTAATTCTGACAATGCATGATATGCTGCTGTGGCTCTACAACAATAAAAGGACAATATCAAGGACAAACCTACTGCATCCTAAGTGGAGTTTAGTTGAAGACACGGTCTTCTTGTGGTGTTGTTGGGTTTTTCAGAGTACTTTGTAGTCGCTAGAACAGTAACAACAGTGCATGATATGCTGCTATGAAGCCAGATTATGCAAAGGAAATTATCACCAAAAACCCCTCTAGATCTGATGTGTACTTTACTTGAGGACTGTTGGAACAAAATATAGGTATGGATGTCATTGAATTAATCACGACTAATTTTGACAATGCATGATATGCTGCTGTGGCTCTATAACAATGAAAGGACAATATCAGGGACAAACCTACTGCATCCTAAGTGGAGTTTAGTTGAGGACAAGGTCTTCTTGTGGTGTTGTTGGGTTTTTCAGAGTACTTTGTAGTCGCTAGAACAGTAACAACAGTGCATGATATGCTGCTATGAATCCAGATTATGCAAAGGAAATTATCACAAAAAAAAACCTTCGAGATCTGATATGTACATTAGTCTTTGGAAGAAAATTCAGGGTTGGATGTCATTGAATGAATCACGACAAATTTTGACAATGCATGATATGCTGCTGTGGCTCTATAACAATAAAAGGACAATATCAGGGACAAACCTACTGCATCCTAAGTGGAGTTTAGTTGAAGACAAGGTCTTCTTGTGGTGTTGTTGGGTTTTTCAGAGTACTTTGTAATCACTAGAACAGTAACAACAGTGCATGATATGCTGCTATGAAGCCAGATTGTGCAAAGGAAATTATAACCAAAAAAAACCCTCTAGATCTGATGTGTACTTTAGTTGAGGACTTTTGTAACAAAATATAGGGTTGGATGTCATTAAATTAATCAGGACTAATTTTGACAATGCATGATATGCTGCTGTGGCTCTATAACAATAAAAGGACAACATCAGGGACAAACCTACTGCATCCTAAGTGGAGTTTAGTTGAAGGCAAGGTCTTCTTGTGGTGTTGTTGGGTTTTTCAGAGTACTTTGTTGTCGCTAGAACAGTAACAACAGTGCATGATATGCTGCTATGAATCCAGATTGTGCAAATGAAATGATCACAAAAACAACAACATCTAAATCTGATGTGTACTTGAGTTAATAACTGTGTCTTTGTAACAAAATTTAGGGTTGGATGTCCCTGAATAATTTGTGACTAATTTTGACAATGCATGATATGCTGCTGTGGCTCTATAACAATAAAAGGACAATATCAGGGACAAACCTACTGCATCCTAAGTGGAGTTTAGTTGAGGACAAGGTCTTCTTGTGGTGTTATTGGGTTTTTCAGAGTACTTTTGTTGTCGCTAGAACAGTAACAACAATGCATGATATGCTGCTATGAAGCCAGATTATGCAAAGGAGATTATCACCAAAAAAAACCCCTCTAGATCTGATGTGTACTTTAGTTGAGGACTGTTGGAACAAAATATAGGGTTGGATGTCATTGAATAAATCATGACTAATTTTGACAATGCATGATATGCTGCTGTGGCTCTATAACAATAAAAGGACAACATCAGGGACAAACCTACTGCATCCTAAGTGGAGTTTAGTTGAGGACAAGGTCTTTTTCCGGTGTTGTTGGGTTTTTCAGAGTACTTTGTAGTCACTAGAACAGTAACAACAGTGCATGATATGCTGCTATGAATCCAGATTATGCAAAGGAGATTATCACCCAAAAAAAACCCCTCTAGATCTGATGTGTACTTTACTTGAGGACTGTTGGAACAAAATATAGGTATGGATGTCATTAAATAAATCAATTTTAACAATGTATGATATGCTGCTGTGGCTCTATAACAATAAAAGGACAATATCAGGGACAAACCTACTGCATCCTAAGTGGAGTTTAGTTGAAGACAAGGTCTTCTTGTGGTGTTGTTGGGTTTTTCAGAGTACTTTGTAGTCACTAGAACAGTAACAACAGTGCATGGTATGCTGCTATGAATCCAGATTATGCAAAGGAAATTATCACCAAAAAAAAACCTTTAGATCTGATGTGTACTTTACTTGAGGACTGTTGGAACAAAATATAGGTATGGATGTCATTAAATTAATCACGACTAATTTTGACAATGCATGATATGCTGCTGTGGCTCCATAACAATAAAAGGACAATATCAGGGACAAACCTACTGCATCCTAAGTGGAGTTTAGTTGAGGACAAGGTCTTCTTGTGGTGTTGTTGGGTTTTTCAGAGTACTTTGTAGTCACTAGAACAGTAACAACAGTGCATGATATGCTGCTATGAAGCCAGATTATGCAAAGGAAATGATCACTAAAAAAAACCTTCGAGATCTGATGTGTACGTCAGTCTTTGGAAGAAAATTTTGGGTTGGATGTCATTGAATAAATCATGACTAATATTGACAAAGCATGATATGCTGCTGTGGCTCTATAACAATGAAAGGACAATATCAGGGACAAACCTACTGCATCTTAAGTTCAATTTAGTTTAAGACAAGGTCTTCTTGTGGTGTTGTTGGGTTTTTCAGAGTACTTTGTAGTCACTAGAACAGTAACAACAGTGCATGATATGCTGCTATGAATCCAGATTATGCAAAGGAAATTATCACCAAAAAAAACCCTTTAGATCTGATGTGTACTTTACTTGAGGACTGTTGGAACAAAATATAGGTATGGATGTCATTAAATTAATCACGACTAATTTTGACAATGCATGATATGCTGCTGTGGCTCTATAACAATAAAAGGACAACATCAGGGACAAACCTACTGCATCCTAAGTGGAGTTTAGTTGAAGACAAGGTCTTCTTGTGGTGTTGTTGGGTTTTTCAGAGTACTTTGTAGTCGCTAGAACAGTAACAACAGTGCATGATATGCTTCTATGAATCCAGATTATGCAAAGGAAAATATCACCAAAAACCCCTCTAGATCTGAAAAGTACTTTAGTTGAGGACTGTTGGAAAAACAAAATATCTTTTGATGTCATTGAATAAATCACGACTAATTTTGACAATGCATGATATGCTGCTGTGGCTCTATAACAATAAAATGACAACATCAGGGACAAACCTACTGCATCCTAAGTGGAGTTTAGTTGAAGACAAGGTCTTCTTGTGGTGTTGTTGGGTTTTTCAGAGTACTTTGTAGTCGCTAGAAACAGTAACAACAGTGCATGATATGCTTCTATGAATCCAGATTATGCAAAGGAAATTATCACCAAAAAAAAAAACCCTCTAGATCTGATGTGTACTTTACTTGAGGACTGTTGGAACAAAATATAGGTATGGATGTCATTAAATAAATCACGACTAATTTTGACAATGCATGATATGCTGCTGTGGCTCTATAACAATAAAAGGACAATATCAGGGACAAACCTACTGCATCCTAAATGGAGTTTAGTTGAGGACAAGGTCTTCTTGTGGTGTTGTTGGGTTTTTCAGAGTACTTTGTAGTCGCTAGAACAGTAACAACAGTGCATGATATGCTTCTATGAATCCAGATTATGCAAAGGAAATTATCACCAAAAACCCCTCTAGATCTGAAAAGTACTTTAGTTGAGGACTGTTGGAAAAACAAAATATCTTTTGATGTCATTGAATAAATCACGACTAATTTTGACAATGCATGATATGCTGCTGTGGCTCTATAACAATAAAAGGACAACATCAGGGACAAACCTACTGCATCCTAAGTGGAGTTTAGTTGAAGACAAGGTCTTCTTGTGGTGTTGTTGGGTTTTTCAGAGTACTTTGTAGTCGCTAGAACAGTAACAACAGTGCATGATATGCTGCTATGAATCCAGATTATGCAAAGGAAATGATCACAAAAACAACAACATCTAAATCTGATGTGTACTTTAGTTAATAACTGTGTCTTTGTAACAAAATTTAGGGTTGGATGTCCCTGAATAATTTGTGACTAATTTTGACAATGCATGATATGCTGCTGTGGCTCTATAACAATAAAAGGACAATATCAGGGACAAACCCACTGCATCCTAAGTGGAGTTTAGTTGAGGACAAGGTCTTCTTGTGGTGTTGTTGGGTTTTTCAGAATACTTTGTAGTCGCTAGAAACAGTAACAACAGTGCATGATATGCTGCTATGAAGCCAGATTATGCAAAGGAAATTATAACCAAAAAAAAAACCCCACTAGATCTGATGTGTACTTTACTTGAGGACTGTTGGAACAAAATTTAGGGTTGGATGTCATTGAATAAATTACGACTAATTTTGACAATGTATGATATGCTGCTGTGGCTCTATAACAATAAAAGGACAATATCAGGGACAAACCTACTGCATCCTAAGTGGAGTTTAGTTGAAGACAAGGTCTTCTTGTGGTGTTGTTGGGTTTTTCAGAGTACTTTGTTGTTGCCAGGACAGTAACAACAGTGCATGATATGCTGCTATGGATCCAGATCATGCAAAGGAAATTATCACAAAAAAAACCTTCGAGATCTGATGTGTACTTTAGTCTTTGGAAGAAAATTCAGGGTTGAATGTCATTGAATAAATTACGACTAATTTTGACAATGCATGATATGCTGCTGTGGCTCTATAACAATAAAAGGACAATATCAGGGACAAACCTACTGCATCTTAAGTGGAGTTTAGTTGAAGACAAGGTCTTCTTTTGGTGTTTTTCAGAGTACTTTGTTGTCGCCAGGACAGTAACAACAGTGCATGATATGCTGCTATGAATCCAGATTGTGCAAATGAAATGATCACAAAAACAACAACATCTAAATCTGATGTGTACTTGAGTTAATAACTGTGTCTTTGTAACAAAATTTAGGGTTGGATGTCCCTGAATAATTTGTGACTAATTTTGACAATGCATGATATGCTGCTGTGGCTCTACAACAATAAAAGGACAATATCAGGGACAAACCTACTGCATCCTAAGTGGAGTTTAGTTGAAGACAAGGTCTTCTTGTGGTGTTGTTGGGTTTTTCAGAGTACTTTGTAGTCGCTAGAACAGTAACAACAGTGCATGATATGCTGCTATGAAGCCAGATTATGCAAGGGAAATTATCACCCAAAAAAAACCCTCTAGATCTGATGTGTACTTTACTTGAGGACTGTTGGAACAAAATATAGGTATGGATTTCATCAAATAAACCACGACTAATTTTGACAATGCATGATATGCTGCTGTGGCTCTATAACAATAAAATGACAACATCAGGGACAAACCTACTGCATCCTAAGTGGAGTTTAGTTGAAGACAAGGTCTTCTTGTGGTGTTGTTGGGTTTTTCAGAGTACTTTGTAGTCGCTAGAACAGTAACAACAGTGCATGATATGCTTCTATGAATCCAGATTATGCAAAGGAAATTATCACCAAAAAAAAAAACCCTCTAGATCTGATGTGTACTTTACTTGAGGACTGTTGGAACAAAATATAGGTATGGATGTCATTAAATAAATCACGACTAATTTTGACAATGCATGATATGCTGCTGTGGCTCTATAACAATAAAAGGACAATATCAGGGACAAACCTACTGCATCCTAAATGGAGTTTAGTTGAGGACAAGGTCTTCTTGTGGTGTTGTTGGGTTTTTCAGAGTACTTTGTAGTCGCTAGAACAGTAACAACAGTGCATGATATGCTTCTATGAATCCAGATTATGCAAAGGAAATTATCACAAAAAAAAACCTTTGAGATCTGATGTGTACTTTACTTGAGGACTGTTGGAACAAAATCTAGGTATGGATGTCATTAAATTAATCACGACTAATTTTGACAATGCATGATATGCTGCTGTGGCTCTATAACAATAAAAGGACAACATCAGGGACAAACCTACTGCATCCTAAGTGGAGTTTAGTTGAGGACAAGGTCTTCTTGTGGTGTTGTTGGGTTTTTCAGAGTACTTTGTAGTCACTAGAACAGTAACAACAGTGCATGATATGCTGCTATGAATCCAGATTGTGCAAATGAAATGATCACAAAAACAACAACATCTAAATCTGATGTGTACTTGAGTTAATAACTGTGTCTTTGTAACAAAATTTAGGGTTGGATGTCCCTGAATAATTTGTGACTAATTTTGACAATGCATGATATGCTGCTGTGGCTCTATAACAATAAAAGGACAACATCACGGACAAACCTACTGCATCCTAAGTGGAGTTTAGTTGAGGACAAGGTCTTCTTGTGGTGTTGTTGGGTTTTTCATAGTACTTTGTAGTCGCTAGAAACAGTAACAACAGTGCATGATATGCTGCTATGAAGCCAGATTATGCAAATGAAATGATCACAAAAACAATAACATTTAAATCTGATGTGTACTTTAGTTAATAACTGTGTCTTTGTAACAAAATTTAGGGTGATATGTCCCTGAATAATTTGTGACTAATTCTGACAATGCATGATATGCTGCTGTGGCTCTATAACAATAAAAGGACAACATCAGGGACAAACCTACTGCATCCTAAGTGGAGTTTAGTTGAAGACAAGGTCTTCTTGTGGTGTTGTTGGGTTTTTCAGAGTACTTTGTAGTCGCTCGAACAGTAACAACAGTGCATGATATGCTGCTATGAATTCAGATTATGCAAAGGAAATTATCACTAAAAAAACCTTCGAGATCTGATGTGTACTTTACTTGAGGACTGTTGGAACAAAATATAGGTATGGATGTCATTGAATAAATCACGACTAATTTTGACAATGCATGATATGCTGCTGTGGCTCTATAACAATAAAAGGACAATATCAGGGACAAACCTACTGCATCCTAAGTGGAGTTTAGTTGAAGACAAGGTCTTATTGTGGTGTTGTTGGGTTTTTCAGAGTACTTTGTAGTCGCTAGAACAGTAACAACAGTGCATGATATGCTGCTATGAAGCCAGATTATGCAAAGGAGATTATCACCAAAAAAAAACCCTCTACATCTGATGTGTACTTTACTTGAGGACTGTTGGAACAAAATATAGGTATGGATGTCATTAAATAAATCACGACTAATTTTGACAATGCATGATATGCTGCTGTGGCTCTATAACAATAAAAGGACAACATCAGGGACAAACCTATTGCATCCTAAGTGGAGTTTAGTTGAAGACAAGGTCTTTTTCCGGTGTTGTTGGGTTTTTCAGAGTACTTTGTAGTCGCTAGAACAGTAACAACAGTGCATGATATGCTGCCATGAATCCCGAACGTACAAATTACTGTTTTGCAGGACGTTGTGTCGCAGGTTTATTCCAATTAAGATTTCACAGGTGCTCTTTGTCTGTCCTGAACAGTTTCAAATGTTAAATATTACCTGAGGATGATACGAGAGAGGGGGGGGGGGGTCCCCCCCTTTTCTGTCTAATCTCCATACAAAGCACAGGAAATTAATTAAGCATGCCATTTACACGGGTGCCTAATTGGCCGGGGTGCATGTTGAAGGGAACGTAAAAATGAATAATGCGCCAGCGCGTCTCCGAGCCTCATTAAAGGATGTGCCCACCTGGCCTTGGCGGCCCCTCGGTGACAGTGCCGCCAGGACGGGGGCGGGAAGAACAAAAAATTAATAATAAAATAAAAAGGTCACTTTTGGAAGGAGAACTGTCATCAAATCGTAAAAAAAAGGTTTATTTTTTTCCTTTTCTGACTGAATGTGCTGAGGATTAAGCGGTGGTTTGACCTTGGGAGACAACGCCTCCAAGCAAAATAACAAAAACATCATTTAAAGATATATATATATATTTTTTTATAGCAAATACGTCGTCTCTATTTGCCAAACATGAAGTAGGCTTCCACCACAATGCAGGCCAGACACAAACACATAATTGACAAGGTGATGCTCGCGTGCTGACTTTTACTCAGTGGAAGGTAGATGTAAGCTGCACACTGACTACTCTTAAAAAAGGAGCTCTCTATGGTATTGTGTATTGAGAAGGTAGAAGACGGCTCCTGACCTCGGTGATGCGGGGGTTGGTGCACTTGACGTTCTTGCTGGACAGATTGAGCCAGCGCGTGGTGTAAGGGTTGGTGGGGGGGCAGTGGCGCCGCAGGGTGCACTTGCCCTCGCCGCTGCACCAGCCGCACTGGAACTTCCTGTCGGCCTTCAGACACACGCCGCAGCTGTCCCGCTGAGCCGCACACTTGTACAAGTGCACTGCAAGCAGAATTGACTTGGTTTGAGTTACTCCGTGTATAAACTATTAATAATGCATGTAAAACAACTAAAGTACTATTATATATACATATACAGTATATACTATATATATATATATATTTGTATACATACAGTCGTGGTCAAAAGTAAAGAAAATGATGTCATGGCTGTCTTGACTTTCCAACTATTTCTAAAACTCTTATTTTTTTGTGATGTAGTGATTGGAACACATACTTGTTGCTCACTAAAAACAATCATGAAGTTTGCTTCTTTTATGAATTTATTATGGATCTACTGAAAATGTGAGCATTCATATATATATATATATATATATATATATGCTCACATAAATATATTGACACACACACACATACATACATATATAAATATAAATATATATATACGTATATATATATATACATATATATATATATATATATATATATATATATATATATATTTATACATATACATTTATGTGTATATATGTGTGTATATATAATATATATACACACATATATATGGATTTCTATATATATATATACATACATATATATGCTCACATAAATATATTGACACACACATACATACATATATAAATATATATGTATATATTTATATATATATGTATATATATATATATATATATATATATATATATATATATATATATATATATATATATATATATATATATATATATATATATACATGTGTGTATATATATGTGTGTGTATGTATATGTATATATATATATATATTTATACATATACATTTATGTGTATATATGTGTGTATATATAATATATATACACACATATATACATATATAAGGATTTCTCTATATATATATACATACATGTATATGCTCACATAAATATATTGACACACACATACATACATATATAAATATATATGTGTGTATATATGTATATATATATATATGTATATATATATATATATATATATATATATATATATATATACATGTGTGTATATATATGTGTGTGTATGTATATGTATATATATATATATATATATATATATATATATATTTATACATATACATTTATGTGTATATATGTGTGTATATATAATATATATACACACAGATATACATATATAAGGATTTCTATATATATATATACATACATATATATGCTCACATAAATATATTGACACACACATACATACATATATAAATATATATGTGTATATATGTATATATTTATATATATATATATGTATATATTTATATATATATATATGTATATATTTATATATATATATATATATGTATATATATATATATATATATATATATGTATATGTATATATATATATGTATATATGTATATGTATATATATATATGTATATATATATATATATATATATATATATATATATATATATGTATATATATATATATATATATATATATATATATATATATATATATATATATATATATTAGCTGAGATAGGCGCCAGCGCCCCCCACGACCCCGAAATATATATACACACACACACACACACACACACACATACTATATATATATATATATATATATATATATATATATATATATATATATATATATATATATATATAAAACATTAATATTAAATCAAATTAAAGACAGACATTTATCATTTATTCTTGTAATTTTACAGTTATAGTTTTCTTTACTGTTTTTATTGTAGTATTATAAAAAAACTTTATTATTGTATTTCATAAACATGTATTATTTTTTGGAATAAAAAAAATGGACGTTGATGGTTATTAATAGCTGTCAAGGGGAATAATTGCTTATCACATACGACAAATCCACATACTATTCCAAATGTGCTGGAGTATGGTACAGTACCGTACAGTACAGTACAGTACTGTACGGTACTGTACGGTACAGTACAGTACAGTACAGTACAGTACCGTACAGTCCATTACGTGCCTCCACTCACCTTGAATGTCCTCCGGGTTGTCAATAATGAAGTTGCCGTTCCAAACCACAGAGAAATCCACGGGCAGCTCACTGATCTTCATGCCCTCGTACAAATACTGCAAACAGGAAGTGGGTCACTAGTACACTTCTTATGCCCAAGTTACATCATCACACCAAGTTACATCATCACACCAAGGAACAGGACAGCCTTATTTCCACCTTGGACGTCAGGCAGCGAAGGGGGGAAAAAAGCAGGGAGTAAAACGTCTTTGGATTGGAATCCTGCTGGGATGCAAATATTAGCCCACAAAGGAGGAGAACAAAATGTTTTGGTGACCGAAATATATTTGCGAGGCCATTTTCAAGTTAAAAAGTTCAAGTACCAATGATAGTGGGGTGAGATTTGACCGCTGCATTTGACCCATCCCCTTAGTCACCCCCTGGGAGGCGAGGGGAGCAGCGAGCAGCAGCGGTGGCCACGCCCGGGAATCATTTTGGGTGATTCAACCCCCAATTCCAACCCTTGTTGCTGAGTGCCAAGCAGGGAGGTAACGGCTCCCATTTTTATAGTCTTTGGTTTGAACTCACAACCTACCAATCTCAGGGCAGACACTTTAAGCGAACGGGCACATACAGTTGATAGACAGTCGCGATAGTCATTCGGATCACAAGTTGTTGACAGTAGCCTATCTAGGTAGCCTGGTGTTAACGAGACTGTGATTGGATACTCACTTGCCACTCCAAAGTGATTATCCGATCACGAGTTGCAATTTACGCCGTAGCCATACCCGGCCAGCGGAGAAATCAGCGGCACTCACTTTTTTAGCCCACAAAAGAGGAGGACAAATTGTTGATTAGGTGGCAGATATGTACTTGCGAGGCCATTTTCAAGTTAAAAAGTCAAAGTACCAATGATAGTGTGGTGAGATTTGTCCGCTGCATTTGACCCATCCCCTTGTTCAACCCCTGGGAGGTGAGGGGAGCAGCGGTGGCCACGCCCGGGAATCATTTTGGGTGATTTAACCCCCAATTCCAACCCTTGTTGCTGAGTGCCAAGCAGGGAGGTAACGGATCAGATTTTTATAGTCTTTGGTATAACTCGGCTGGGGTTTGAACTCACGACCTACCGATCTCAGGGCGGACACTTTAAGCGAACGGGCACATACAGTTGATAGACAATTGTGATAGCCAATCAGATCACAAGTTGTTGACAGTAGCCTATCTATGTGGTGTTAACGAGACTGTGATTGGATACTCACTTGCCACTCCTAAGTGATTATCCGATCACGAGTTGCAATTTACTGAAGTTGCGCCGTAGCCATACCCGGCCAGCGGAGAAATCAGCGGCACACACTTTTTTATCCCACAAAGGAGAAGAACAAAACGTTGATTTGGTGGCAGAAATATATTCGTGAGGCCATTTTCAAGTTAAAAAGTTAAAGTACCAATGATAGTGGGATGAAATTGGTCCTCTGCATTTGACCCATCTCCTTGTTCACCCCCTGGGAGGTGAGGGGAGCAGTGAGCAGCAGCGGTGACGCGCCCGGGAATCATTTTGGGTGATTTAACCCGCAATTCCAACCCTTGTTGCTGAGTGCCAAGCAGGGAGGTAACGGCTCCCATTTTTATAGTCTTTGGTTTGAACTCACAACCTACCAATCTCAGGGCAGACACAATAAGCGAACGGGCACATACAGTTGATAGACAGTCGCGATAGTCACTCGGATCACAAGTTGTTGACAGTAGCCTATCTAGGTAGCCTGGTGTTAACGAGACTGTGATTGGATACTCACTTGCCACTCCAAAGTGATTATCCGATCACGAGTTGCAATTTACGCCGTAGCCATACCCGGCCAGCGGAGAAATCAGCGGCACTCACTTTTTTAGCCCACAAAAGAGGAGGACAAATTGTTGATTAGGTGGCAGATATGTACTTGCGAGGCCATTTTCAAGTTAAAAAGTCAAAGTACCAATGATAGTGTGGTGAGATTTGTCCGCTGCATTTGACCCATCCCCTTGTTCAACCCCTGGGAGGCGAGGGGAGCAGTGAGCAGCAGCGGTGGCCGCGCCCCGGGAATCATTTTGGGTGATTTAACCCCCAATTCCAACCCTTGTTGCTGAGTGCCAAGCAGGGATGTAACGGATCAGATTTTTATAGTCTTTGGTATGACTCGGCCGGGGTTTTAACTCACGACCTACCGATCTCAGGGCGGACACTTTAAGCGAACGGGCACATACAGTTGATAGACAGTCGCGATAGCCAATCAGATCACAAGTTGTCGACAGTAGCCTATCTATGTGGTGTTAACGAGACTGTGATTGGATACTCACTTGCCACTCCAAAGTGATTATCCGATCACGAGTTGCAATTTAGCCGTAGCCATACCCGGCCAGCGGAGAAATCAGCGGCACTCACTTTTTTAGCCCACAAAGGAGGAGAACAAATTGTTGATTAGGTGGCAGATATGTACTTGCGAGGCCATTTTCAAGTTAAAAAGTTCAAGTACCAAAAATAGTGTGGTGAGATTTGTCCTCTGCATTTGACCTATCCCCTTGGTCACTCCCTGGGAGGTGAGGGGAGCAGTGAGCAGCAGCGGTGGGCACGCCCGGGAATCATTTTGGGTGATTTAACCCCCAATTCCAAACCTTGTTGCTGAGTGCCAAGCAGGGATGTAACGGATCAGATTTTTATTGTCTTTGGTATGACTCACGACCTACCGATCTCAGGGCGGACACTTTAAGCGAACGGGCACATACAGTTGATAAACAATTGTGATAGCCAATCAGAGCACAAGTTGTTGACAGTAGCCTATCTAGGTAGCCGAGTGTTAACGAGACTGTGATTGGATACTCACTTGCCACTCCAAAGTGATTATCCGATCACGAGTTGCAATTTACTGAAGTTGCGCCGTAGCCATACCCGGCCAGCGGAGAAATCAGCGGCACTCACTTTTTTAGCCCACAAAGGAGGAGAACAAATTGTTGATTAGGTGGCAGATATGTACTTGCGAGGCCATTTTCAAGTTAAAAAGTTCAAGTACCAATGATAGTGTGGTGAGATTTGTCCGCTGCATTTGACCCATCCCCTTAAGTCACCCCCTGGGAGGCGAGGGGAGTAGTGAGCAGCAGCGTTGGCCGCGCCCCGGGAATCATTTCGGGTGATTTAACCCCCAATTCCAACCCTTGTTGCTGAGTGCCAAGCATGGAGGTAACGGCTGCCATTTTTATAGTCTTTGGTTTGAACTCACAACCTACCAATCTCAGGGCAGACACAATAAGCGAACGGGCACATACAGTTGATAGACAGTCGCGATAGCCAATCGGATCACAAGTTGTTGACAGTAGCCTATCTAGGTAGCCTGGTGTTAACGAGACTGTGACTGGATACTCACTTGCCACTCCAAAGTGATTATCCGATCACGAGTTGCAATTTACGCCGTAGCCATACCCGGCCAGCGGAGAAATCAGCGGCACTCACTTTTTTAGCCCACAAAGGAGGAGAACAAATTGTTGATTAGGTGGCAGATATGTACTTGCGAGGCCATTTTCAAGTTAAAAAGTTAAAGTACCAATGATAGTGTGGTGAAATTTGTCCTCTGCATTTGACCCATCCCTTTGTTCACCCCCTGGGAGGCGAGGGGAGCAGTGAGCAGCAGCGGTGGCCACGCCCCTGGAATAATTTTGGGTGATTTAACCCCCAATTCCAACCCTTGTTGCTGAGTGCCAAGCAGGGAGGTAACGGGTCACATTAATATAGTAATAGTGCCATTCCGTCTTTTAGTTATCCATAGCGTTTCTACTCGTATGGTTTCGTAATTCGTCGCTCCAAGCAAAATTTGGATGTTTTTACAATACAACTACAACAATTCTTATTTGTAAACCGTCCCGCGTGTGAAATCTGTCAGATATTTGTACATGCTATTGTAATGTAGTCAAGCTAGGGTTGTTAGCATCGGCTAATACGCCAACACGTTCACGGGTGTTTGTGTGGGTATTGTTAAACTTGGTGATGCAAGGCGCTCGCCCCCGCCGAGACGGGTACAACCACACCACATCAGCTCACCCTTTAGAGCACAGCTGGAACTTTTCTTCATTTATATTGAGCGATTTAAAAGACTAATATCGTGATTTTCAGCCCTCGTCACACATGCGCTATTGTTGACATCAAATAGCTTGTTTTAGTGAGCACTCCTGTCATATAGATGATCTTTGGAAGGGGGGGGGGGGGGTGTCCTACCGAGCTGTTCTGGCACTGCACGCTGGAGCTGTTGAACCTCAGGGCGGTGACCCGGTGGCTGACCCCCTGGATGTGGAGCACACACTCGTAGCCCCGCTGGCCCGACTGCGGCTGTGGTAGGTTCTTGGCCTTCAGCGTGATGGGCCTCACCTCCCCCGCCGGGATCAGGATCTCCTCGGAGCGCACCAGCTGGGGACAGTCCTGCGGGACGGACACAGAGAGGAGGGCGGCGGCGCCGAGCAGACGGCGTGTTGAGTGACGGGGCGGGAGAACGCAGGCACAGGTGGCGTCTCGTCGGAATAAAACCGCTTGTTTTATAGTCCGACCATAAGGCTTGAACTGTACTAAGTATTTCGATGGTTGGAATCTGGGCTTTTGGATCATATACCAATTATTATGGTCATCTAATTAGTTACTATGGTCATCTAATTAGTTACTATGGTAATCTAATTAGTTACTATGGTCATCTAATTAGTTGCTATGGTCCTCTAATTAGTTACTATGGTCATTTAATTAGTTACTATGGTCATCTAATTAGTTGCTATGTCATCTAATTAGTTACTATGGTCATCTAATTAGTTACTATGGCCATCTAATTAGTTACCATGGTCATCTAATTGGTTACTATGGTCATCTAATTAGTTGCTATGGTCATCTAATTAGTTGCTATAGTCATCTAATTAGTTACTATGGTCATCTAATTAGTTGCTATGGTCATCTAATTAGTTACTATGGTCATCTAATTAGTTACTATGGTCATCTAATTAGTTGCTATGGTCATCTAATTAGTTGCTATAGTCATCTAATTAGTTACTATGGTCATCTAATTAGTTGCTATGGTCATCTAATTAGTTGCTATAGTCATTTAATTAGTTACTATGGTCATCTAATTAGTTGCTATGGTCATCTAATTAGTTACCATGGTCATCTAATTAGTTACTATGGTCATCTAATTAGTTACTATGGTCATCTAATTAGTTACTATGGCCATCTAATTAGTTACCATGGTCATCTAATTGGCTACTATGGACATCTAATTAGTTGCTATGGTCATCTAATTAGTTGCTATAGTCATCTAATTAGTTACTATGGTCATCTAATTAGTTGCTATGGTCATCTAATTAGTTACTATGGTCATCTAATTAGTTACCATGGTCATCTAATTGGTTACTATGGTCATCTAATTAGTTGCTATGGTCATCTAATTAGTTGCTATAGTCATCTAATTAGTTACTATGGTCATCTAATTAGTTGCTATGGTCATCTAATTAGTTGCTATAGTCATTTAATTAGTTACTATGGTCATCTAATTAGTTGCTATGGTCATCTAATTAGTTACCATGGTCATCTAATTAGTTACTATGGTCATCTAATTAGTTACTATGGTCATCTAATTAGTTGCTATGGTCATCTAATTAGTTGCTATAGTCATCTAATTAGTTACTATGGTCATCTAATCAGTTACTGTTGTCATCTAATTAGTTACTATGGTCATCTAATTAGTTACTATGGTCATCTAATTAGTTGCTATGGTCATCTAATTAGTTGCTGTGGTCATCTAATTAGTTACTATGGTAATCTAATTAGTTGCTATGGTCATCTAATTAGTTGCTATGGTCATCTAATTAGTTGCTATAGTCATCTAATTAGTTACTATGGTCATCTAATCAGTTACTGTTGTCATCTAATTAGTTACTATGGTCATCTAATTAGTTGCTATGGTCATCTAATTAGTTACTATGGTCATCTAATTAGTTGCTGTGGTCATCTAATTAGTTACTATGGTAATCTAATTAGTTGCCATGGTCATCTAATTAGTTACTATGGTTATCTATTAGTTACTATGGTCATCTAATGAGTTTCTATGGTCATCTAATTAGTTACTATGGTCACCTAATCAGTTACTATGGTCATCTAATTAGTTACTATGGTCATCTAATTAGTTGCTATGGTCATCTAATTAGTTACTATGGTCATCTAATTAGTTACTATGGTTATCTAATTAGTTACTATGGTCATCTAATTAGTTACTATGGTCATCCAATCAGTTACTGTTGTCATCTAATTAGTTACTATGGTCATTTAATCAGTTACTATGGTCATCTAACTAGTTACTATGGTCATCTAATTAGTTACTATGGTCATCTAATTAGTTACTATGGTCATCTAATTAGTTACTATGGTCATCTAATTAGTTGCTATGGTCCTCTAATTAGTTACTATGGTCATTTAATTAGTTACTATGGTCATCTAATTAGTTACTATGGTCATCTAATTAGTTGCTATGGTCATCTAATTAGTTAATATGGTCATCCAACTAGTTACTATGGTCATCTAATTAGTTACTATGGTCATCTAATTAGTTACTATGGTCATCGAATTAGTTACTATGGTCATCTAATTAGTTACTATGGTTATCTAATAAGTTACTATGGTCATCTAATTAGTTACTATGGTCATCTAATTAGTTACTATGGTCATCTAATTAGTTACTATGGTCATCTAATTAGTTACTATGGTCATCTAAATAGTTGCTATGGTCACCTAAATAGTTGCTATGGTCATCTAATTAGTTACTATGGCCATCTAATTAGTTACTATATTCATCTAATTAGTTACTATGGTCATCTAATTAGTTGCTATGGTCATCTAAATAGTTACTATGGTCATCTAATTAGTTACTATGGTCATCTAATCAGTTACTGTTGTCATCTAATTAGTTACTATGGTCATCTAATTAGTTACTATGGTAATCTAATTAGTTACTATGGTTATCTAATTAGTTACTATGGTCATCTAATTAGTTGCTATGGTCATCTAATTAGTTGCTATGATCATCTAATTAGTTACTATGGTCATCTAATTAGTTGCTATGGTCATCTAATTAATTGCTATGATCATCTAATTAGTTACTATGGTAATCTAATTAGTTACCATGTTCATCTAATTAGTTACTATGGTCATCTAATCAGTTACTATGGTCATCTAATTAGTTACTATGGTCATCTAATTAGTTACTATGGTCATCTAATTAGTTACTATGGCCATCTAATTAGTTACTATATTCATCTAATTAGTTACTATGGTCATCTAATTAGTTGCTATGGTCATCTAAATAGTTACTATGGTCATCTAATTAGTTACTATGGTCATCTAATCAGTTACTGTTGTCATCTAATTAGTTACTATGGTCATCTAATTAGTTACTATGGTAATCTAATTAGTTACTATGGTTATCTAATTAGTTACTATGGTCATCTAATTAGTTGCTATGGTCATCTAATTAGTTGCTATGATCATCTAATTAGTTACTATGGTCATCTAATTAGTTGCTATGGTCATCTAATTAATTGCTATGATCATCTAATTAGTTACTATGGTAATCTAATTAGTTACCATGTTCATCTAATTAGTTACTATGGTCATCTAATCAGTTACTATGGTCATCTAATTAGTTACTATGGTCATCTAATTAGTTACTATGGTCATCTAATTAGTTACTATGGTCATCTAATTAGTTACTATGGTCATCTAAGTCACAGCAGCTCAGATTGCGGCGATTTCTGAACTAAATCACAAGATGGATCACATCATGGAGAAGCTTGCTGAAAAGGAGAATTGAATTGATTTACATGGATGAATAGAACAGACACGTCATTGTTTTATCTGCTCGCGGAAAACAAACATCCTAAACTACGATTTGACTCCCTCAAACGGCCTTGACGCTGTGGAAACAGGACCAGGCCGTTCAGAAAACACCTCAACGATGGACGCTTTTGACCTCCCTCCCTCCTCAACGACACTTGGAGCGGATGTTTTAAAAAAAAACAACTCAATGTTTATATTTGTCGCCTATACTGTATAAAACTACAGAATAACAAACACGGAAGCTCCAGTTTTACACCAGGACCCCTTTTATTTCCGTTTGTTTCCAAAATATCCGCTCCACCACTTCTGCTCTTAGTGCCTTCAAAATAAGAGCTGGAGGCACATACTGTATAACAGCTTACAGCAGGAACGTAACATCACAAAGAGGCGAGTCCATAAAAATGGGTTATAGTAGTATCGACTAGATACGCTCTTGTACTTGGTATCATTACAGTGGACGTCATGTGTAGATCCACCCGTGGCGTTTGTTTACATTGTGACGGCGGTGAGCTATTGTATCCTCCTACGGCGTGTAGTGACTTGTAAAAAAACGTACTTTATTTGTTGCCATGGAGGTGAGGAATAGTGATTTAGAAGTAGCTAAAACACTGTGGATGGACGTTAGCCGTTAGCTAGCTAGCTATGTTTTAAAGCAGCTTTTCCTGAGGGTGTTTCAGTGTTATAACTTCACCTTTATCTTTACTTTTTACACCAAACTGCGTCCATTCTCCCTTTTCTGTCTACACACTGTGTCTGTTGTAAGTACTCTGTGTGTGTGCGCTGCCGAACATGCTCCTCTGCTGGTAAAACCAACAATACCTCGACGACGCGAACCGGTTCTTTTCAAAAAGAGTATAGTACCATTTTTGATAAATTAATACCGCGATACTATACTAGTACAGGTATACCGTACAAACCTAGTCCAAATGCAAACAAAAAAGAGGTAAGCGTCATGCTATTGTTAGTTAGCATGCTAGCCCAACACAGATGTCACCTCACTTCTCCAATAATGTGGCTTTCTCAAGATAGTCAAACTACCATTTTTTGGGGGGGATGTAACTAACATGAGTTAAAACGATTAAGGCAATCAACACATTGTGCTTCGAGTAAAAGCCGTGCTACGGCTAGGTAGCTAATGCTAACTTGACAAGACAGCAAGTTAAATGAAAAACAGAATTTTTGTCAACTTGGTCCCGAAAAACGTTCTTTATCTTTACTTTTTACACCAAAATGCGTCCGTTCTCCCTTTTCCTGTCTACAAGCTGTGTCTCCTTGTAAGTACTCAGTGTGTGCGCACTGCCGAACATGCTCCTCTGCTGGCAAAACCAACAATGGCACGACGCCGCAAAACGGGTCTTATCAAAAATAGTATAGTCTCGTTTTTGATTCATTAATACCGCGATACTATACTAGTACCGCTATAAAACTCTAGTCCTAATACAAACAAAAAAGAGGAAAGTTATTGTTAGCATGCTAGCCCAACACAGATGTCACGTCACGCTAGCTAGCCGTACACTTCTCCAATAATGTGGCTTTCTCCAGATACTCAAACTACCTTTTTTGGAGGGGACAAAACTAACAAGAGTTGCGACGATCAAGGCTATCGACACATTCTGCTTCGATTAAAAGCCGTGCTATGGCTAGGTAGCAAATGCTAACTTGACAAGACAGCAATTTAAATGAAAAACACAATTTTTGTCAACATGGTCCCCAAAAACCTTGTTTATCTTTACTTTTTACACCAAAACGCGTCCGTTCTCCCTTTTTCTGTCTACACCTTGTATCTGCTTGTAAGTACTCGGTGTGCGCGCGCTGCCGAACATGCTCCTCTGCTGGTTAAACCAACAATATCTCGACCACGCGAACCGGTTCTTTTCAAAAAGAGTATAGTACCATTTTTGATTAATTAATACCGCGATACTATACTAGTGCAGGTATACCGTACAAACCTAGTCCAAATGCAAACAAAAAAGAGGTAAGCGTCATGCTATTGTTAGTTAGCATGCTAGCCCAACACAGATGTCACCTCACTTCTCCAATAATGTGGCTTTCTCAAGATAGTCAGACTACCTTTTTTGGGGGGGATGTAACTAACATGAATTAAAACGATTAAGGCAATCAACACATTGTGCTTCGAGTAAAAGCCGTGCTACGGCTAGGTAGCTAATGCTAACTTGACAAGACAGCAAGTTAAATGAAAAACAGAATTTTTGTCAACTTGGTCCCTAAAAACGTTGTTTATCTTTACTTTTTACACCAAAATGCGTCCGTTCTCCCTTTTTCTGTCTACAGCTTGTATCTGCTTGTAAGTACTCAGTGTGTGTGTGCTGCCGAACATGCTCCTCTGCTGGTTAAACCAACAATATCTCGACCACGCGAACCGGTTCTTTTCAAAAAGAGTATAGTACCATTTTTGATTAATTAATACTGCGATACTATACTAGTACAGCTATACCGTACAACCATAGTCCAAATTCAAACAAAAAAGAGGAAAGCGTCATGCTATTGTTAGTTAGCATGCTAGCCCAACACAGATGTCACCTCACTTCTCCAATAATGTGGCTTTCTCAAGATAGTCAAACTACCTTTTTTGGAGGGGACAAAACTAACAAGAGTTGCGACGATCAAGGCTATCGACACATTCTGCTTCGATTAAAAGCCGTGCTATGGCTAGGTAGCTAATGCTAACTTGACAAGACAGCAAGTTAAATGAAAAAATAATTTTTGTCAACTTGGTCCCCGAAAACGTTGTTTATCTTTACTTTTTACACCAAAATGCGTCCGTTCTCCCTTTTTCTGTCTACAACTTGTATCTGGTTGTAAGTACTCGGTGTGCGCGCACTGCCGAACATGCTCCTCCGCTGATCAAACCAACAATGTTACGTCGACGTGAAGCGGTTCTTTTCAAAAATAGTATAGTACCGTTTTTGATTCATTAATACCGCGATATTATACTAGTACTGATATACAACCCTAGTCCAAATACAAACAAAAAAGAGGAAAGCTACTGTTAGCATGCTAGCCCAACACAGATGTCATGTCACGCTAGCTAGCCGCTCACTTCTCCAATAATGGGGCTTTCTCCAGATAGTCAAACTACCTTTTTTGGAGGGGACAAAACTAACAAAAGTTGCGACGATCAAGGCTATCGACACATTCTGCTTCGAGTAAAAGCCGTGTTACGGCTAGGTAGCTAATGCTAACTTGACAAGACAGCAATTTAAATGAAAAACAGAATTTTTGTCAACTTGGTCCCCAAAAACCTTGTTTATCTTTACTTTTTACACCAAAACGCTTCCGTTCTCCCTTTTTCTGTCTACACCTTGTATCTGCTTGTAAGTACTTGGTGTGCGCGCGCTGCCGAACATGCTCCTCTGCTAGCTAATGCTAACTTGACAAGACAGCAATTTAAATGAAAAACTGAATTTTTGTCAACTTGGTCCCCAAAAACCTTGTTTATCTTTACTTTTTACACCAAAATGCTTCCGTTCTCCCTTTTTCTGTCTACACCTTGTATCTGCTTGTAAGTACTCAGTGTGTGTGTGCTGCCGAACATGCTCCTCTGCTAGCTAATGCTAACTTGACAAGACAGCAATTTAAATGAAAAACTGAATTTTTGTCAACATGGTCCCCAAAAACCTTGTTTATCTTTACTTTTTACACCAAAATGCGTCCGTTCTCCCTTTTTCTGTCTACACCTTGTATCTGCTTGTAAGTACTCGGTGTGTGCGTGCTGCCGAACATGCTCCTCTGCTGGCAAAACCAACAATGTCACGGTAAAATCCCGACCCCAACACTGGGTTAGACTTAGGTTTGAGACTACAGCTGGGGTTTTGAGATATGGCAACACCATTTTTTCTTTTGTCAAAGAAGATGTTTGACGGAGGCAAGATGCTAACACGGCGCTACGTAGCGCGCTAGCGAACAGCGTTTGATTACTGACCTCCGAGGCGTTGACTCGTCCCTCCTGGAAGGAGCAACTGGAGGGGTCGTGGGTGCACAAGTTGCGGTACTTGCACCAGTGGCAGCGGAAGGCGCTGTTCACACACGACAAACACCTGCATGGGACACACACACACATGCACACACATACACACACACAGAGAGAGTGTGAGAGTGGCACAAAAATATGTTAATCTATAACAATCTACAAGATTAATATAGGTTTCCTCTCTCTCTTCCCCTCCATCTTTCGGTATTCCTTTTTTTTTTTCATTTATTTTTTTTATTATCTTTCTAGTTATCATTATTTATACGTATTGTTGATCATGTTCATGATCAATAGCGCTTTTTCTATTGGTATTTGTATTGGTCCAGTTTTAGTGTAAAAATGCTCATTGTCATTTCTATATTATTATTTATTTCACTAACTGCTTCTTTGCAATCACTTTTACATCATATTTGTATATATCGTATGCGCTGGTGTTGTTCTTTTGTTGTTGTTGTTTATGTTGTTATTGTTGTTTTTGTCTCTCTGTCTAATCCCCCTCTTATCCCCACAATTTCCCCCTCCGTCTTCATTTTTTTTTTCTTTCTATCCCCCGGCTGCACCAAATGATAATATAAATACATTTAATAAAGTCAAATTCAAAAAAGGCAACAAGAAAGGTATCCTACACTTCTCTTTTTCTACATCAACTATATGATTTGCCTGAGAAGCTGGACAGGACAAAAAAAAAAAAAAAAAGAGAGAGTGGCACAAAATTGGCCGTCACGCCACCGAGGAAAATGATCCCAAGTGGACACCTGCTGTTGTCGTGTCCCGGTTCTTGGCTCTGGACCTGACAGCATCAGGGTCAAGTCCTTCATGCAAGGATGTTTACGTTCCACCCATTTTTTTTTTTTTTTTTGTCGTGATGGAGGACTGTGGACAGTAATCAGAAGAAATAGGACACTTGTGCAGTTTCAACCTGCAATTATCATTAGCGCTATATTGTGTGTGTTTGTGTGTGTGCGTGTGTGTGTGTGTTTGTGTGTGTGTGCATGCGTGCGTTCTTGTATTTCTACCCTTCTTCAGACATCAAGAAGGAAAAAAATGTATGTATATATATATACATACATACATACATATATATACATATGTATATACGTATATACATATATACAGTATGTATATGCATATATAAACACATATTTACATACACATATATGTGTGTGTATATATAAACACACATATATGTATATGTATACACATATATATGTATACATATATATGTATGTATATATAAATATATCTATACATATACATACATATATATACATATGTATATACGTATATACATATACACATATATACAGTATGTATATACATATATGCATACATGTATACACACATATTTACATATATACATACACATATGTGTGTGTATATATAAACACACATATATGTATATTTATATACATATATATGTATATATGTATGTATACATATATATGTACGTATATATGTATATATCTATATACACACATATGTGTATATATACATATATGTACATGTATACATACATATATGTATGTATATATGTATACATACGTATATATATATATGTATACATACACATATAAGTGTATATACATATATATCTACTGTATGTATATATGCATATATATACACACATATATGTATATATATATATAGACACATATATGTATATGTTTACATACATATATACATACATATATGTGTATAAATGTTTGTGTATATATATATATATATATATATATATATATATATATATATATATATATACACACACACACACACACACCCACACCCACACACGTATGTGTATATATGTATGTATACATATATACACACACACACACACACACACACACACACACACACACACACACACACACACACACACACACACACACACACACACACACACACACACACACACACACACACACACACGTATGTGTATATATGTATGTATACATATATATACATATATATATACACACATATATGTATATGTTTACATACATATATACATACATATATGTGTATAAATGTCTGTGTATATATATATATATATATATATATATACATATACACACACACACACACATGCACACACGTATGTGTATATATGTATGTATACATATATATATATATATATATATATACATACATTGGTATATGTATAAAAATACATATATATGTATGTATATATGTATATATACACATATTTATGTATATGTACATATATACCACTTCATACAGTGCAATACTTTTATTTTTCTATTTCTGCAATAGTAACTCCTCCCTACTTTGTAATATTGACATTTATGCAATAGTAACCACTTCATACTTTGTAACACTTGCATTTCTCCAATAGTAACCACTTCATACAGTGCAATATTTATACTCTTACACTGATTACATGTCATAATGTACAATATTCATACTTATTATGTTGTACAATTGCATAGTGACATTCTAGAATATTCTACATTGACAAATGTACACTTATGGAGCTTGTGGGAAAAAAAGAAACACACTTTCATGCATTTCCCAGTAAAGTGCCACAAAGACTGCACCTATTGCCATATAAGGACTTCCTGCAATCAGTGGGTGATTAGCCACACTGTTTTTGTTGGGGAGACACTCACAGTTGGTGGACGCTGCAGTTGTAGAACTTGACCTCGGTGCTGATGAGCATCTGCCGGGTCTCCTTTGAGTTGAGCCTCAGTTCCACGCCCGACCAATCTGCAGACAGCAAGAAGACCCCAAGATGACAACTTCTTCACCGCGTCTTTAAACACAACCAAGAAGCCTTCAAAAGGTGGATTTGTGTTTGCAATTATCATATTCAGGATGGTATTTTTCCCCCAAAAGGGACAAATCGTCTTATATTCATGATCGGGTTGGAGATAAACGGCCTCATCTCCCAAGCAGGTCAGAGCTTTTCTTCCTGTCACTCACACAGACACACCTCTAAATTCACTCACAGTCAACAAAAATACGTCGGGAAGTGTTTACAAGTCATTTAAAATAGTTTCATCATTATCGAGAGCAGCGAGCATGAATCAAGATGATATCAAACACTTTGTTGTGACCATTAAATGAACACATTATAACGGGACTGTCTGCGAATGGAGCCTGTAGTTACAACTGCGTACGGTACATACACACCCGCTCAGCCAGAGGATAAGAAGACTTAGGAACTGTCGCTACATTTCTCAAGTAGTCCTGAGTTGGTTTAAAAAAAAAATTTAAAAAATCGACTAAAGACTAATTTTGTCAGGTTCAAACACCGATGACATCTATCAAACAAGACAAGAAGCAAGGAGTTCAACAGAGACAGAATTCATCCATCCATCCATCAATTTTTTTCTACTGCTTGTCCCTGCTTTTCGGGGATTTTAAAATCCCCCGAAGAGCAGGGAAACCTGAATACATACATATGTATTAGCTTGCTAGCTTGTGTGCGCTCTGGCTTCCCGAGACTCTTATTTTGTTAGCGCAGGCGGGGCGAAGCAGGGCTTTTATTGTGAAGACAGAAACTGTGCGGTTTTCACGGCGGGTACGGCGTGGGTGTCAGTCGGCATAAAAAGTGTTTCTCGCCTTCCTGTCGGTCGTTTTTTCTTAATTATGATCTGGCAGCAGCCAGCGTCATCTCACAAGACCCCGTGGCGTCTTGGTGAAGGTTGATGATCGCTCATTTTTAGGTCTATTTTTTTTAAATGACTGGCTAGCGATGGACTGACACACCCTCCACCATCCACTGACACACCCTCTGCCATCCACTGACACACCCTCTGCCATCCACTGACACACCCTCCACCATCCACTGACACACCCTCCACCATCCACTGACACACCCTCCACCCTCCACCATCCACTGACACACCCTCCGCCATCCACTGACACACCCTCCACCATCCACTAATACACCCTCCACCCTCCACCATCCACTGACACACCCTCCACCCTCCACCATCCACTGACACACCCTCCACCATCCACTGACACACCCTCCACCATCCACTGACACACCCTCCACCACCCACTCACAAACCGTCAACCATCCACTGACACACCCTCCGCCATCCACTGACACACCCTCCGCCATCCACTGACACACCCTCCGCCATCCACAGACACACCCTCCACCACCCACTCACAAACCGTCAACCATCCACTGACACACCCTCCACCATCCACTCACACACCCTCCGCCATCCACTGACACACCCTCCGCCATCCACTGACACACCCTCCCCCATCCACTGACACACCATCCACTGACACACCCTCCACCATCCACTGACACACGCTCCCCCATCCACTGACACACCCTCCACCATCCACTGACACACCCTCCACCATCCACTGACACACCCTCCACCATCCACTGACACACCATCCACTGACACACCCTCCACCATCCACTGACACACGCTCCCCCATCCACTGACACACCCTCCACCATCCACTGACACACCCTCCATCATCCACTGCCACACCCTCCACCATCCACTGCCACACCCTCCACCATCCACTCACACACCCTCCACCATCCACTGACACACCATCCACTGACACACCATCCATTGACACACCATCCACTGACATACACCCTACACCATCCACTGACACACCCTCCACCATCCACTCACACACCCTCCACCATCCACTCACACACCCTCCACCATCCACTCACACACCCTCCACCATCCACTCACACACCCTCCACCATCCACTGACACACCCTCCACCATCCACTGACACACCCTCCACCATCCACTCACACACCCTCCACCATCCACTGACACACCCTCCACCATCCACTGACACACCCTCCACCATCCACTGACACACCCTCCACCATCCACTAACACACCCTCCACCCTCCACCATCCACTGACACACCCTCCACCCTCCACCATCCACTGACACACCCTCCACCATCCACTGACACACCCTCCGCCACCCACTGACACACCCTCAACCATCCACTGACACACCCTCCACCATCCACTGACACACCCTCAACCATCCACTGACACACCCTCCACCATCCACTGACACACCCTCCACCATCCACTGACACACCCTCCACCATCCACTGGCACACCCTCCACCATCCACTGACACACCCTCCACCACCCACTCACAAACCGTCAACCATCCACTGACACACCCTCCGCCATCCACTGACACACCCTCCGCCATCCACTGACACACCCTCCGCCATCCACTGACACACCCTCCACCACCCACTCACAAACCGTCAACCATCCACTGACACACCCTCCACCATCCACTGACACACCCTCCGCCATCCACTGACACACCCTCCGCCATCCACTGACACACCCTCCCCCATCCACTGACACACCATCCACTGACACACCCTCCACCATCCACTGACACACGCTCCCCCATCCACTGACACACCCTCCACCATCCACTGACACACCCTCCACCATCCACTGACACACCCTCCACCATCCACTGACACACGCTCCCCCATCCACTGACACACCCTCCACCATCCACTGACACACCCTCCATCATCCACTGACACACCCTCCACATCCACTGCCACACCCTCCACCATCCACTGCCACACCCTCCACCATCCACTCACACACCCTCCACCATCCACTGACACACCATCCACTGACACACCATCCATTGACACACCATCCACTGACATACACCCTACACCATCCACTGACACACCCTCCACCATCCACTCACACACCCTCCACCATCCACTCACACACCCTCCACCATCCACTCACACACCCTCCACCATCCACTGACACACCCTCCACCATCCACTGACACACCCTCCACCATCCACTGACACACCCTCCACCATCCACTCACACACCCTCCACCATCCACTGACACACCCTCCACCATCCACTGACACACCCTCCACCATCCACTCACACACCCTCCGCCATCCACTGACACACCCTCCACCATCCACTGCCACACCCTCCACCATCCACTGCCACACCCTCCACCATCCACTCACACACCCTCCACCATCCACTGCCACACCCTCCACCATCCACTGACACACCCTCCACCATCCACTGACACACCCTCCACCATCCACCGACACACCCTCCACCACCCACTGACACACCCTCCACCACCCACTGACACACCCTCCACCATCCACTGACACACCCTCCACCATCCACTCACACACCCTCCACCATCCACTGACACACCCTCCACCATCCACCACTAGCTGGCCATCCAGGTAATGACCACCCTTGCATGAGACGATGACATCACTCTGCTCAGCCCTATGCTGCTCACGGCCACCAGGGGGCAGCATTGCAGTCAGGGTGATACTGGGGGTGTTAAAGTACTTGTCAACGATCACAATAAGATGCTCTGCAGGGGACAACAGTGCGTGTAAAGCTCTGCAGTCATCGTGGCATGACGACACGGCATTAAAGTGAAACCAAAACAACAAACTCGGGTGTAATGGTGTGCTTACACCTTCAGCAAGGCAGCGTTCTGCCAGCTTGTCTGTTCTCCGTAAAACACTCTCATCTATCAACACGGGAATACTCACTCCATAAATACAGCAAGTGTGTGTGTGTGTGTGTGTAGGAGGCAGGCGTGACCCACAATGCCCTGCTCTCTCCACAGCACCTGTTGGGAATCAGACTCCGGTTTCGAGTGTGCTGGAAAAAGCGTGTGACCTTGAGGATTCTAATCCTAGGGCAGCCTCGCCAACCTCGGTTGTGTCTTTTATTCTTATTTTTTTAATTAAACTAACCCTAGTTTACAAGTGTCCATTAGACATTGCTTGGGCTACATAACTGCTGGTCTGCCAGAGCATAAGAGGACATACAGAGATGGATCAGAACTGGGTTTGTACAGTATAGCGGTACTAGTATAGTATCGAGGTACTGATGAATCAGAAACGGTACTATACCCTGTTTGAAAAGTACCGGTTCCCCATTTAATATTATTTTTTAACAGGCATTTTTAAGTGACATTGCTGCGAGTTTCCCGGGAGATTCCGGAATTTCAGTACCTCTCCTGAAAAACTCCCGGGGCAACCATTCTCCTGATTTCCACCCGGACAACAATATTGGGGGCGTGCCTTAAAGGCACTGCCTTTAGCGTCCCCCACAAACTGTCGTCACATCCGCCTTTCCTCCATAGAAACAGCGTGCCGGCCCAGTCACATAATATATGTGGCTTTTAC
>NC_084616.1:8685585-8733085 GCF_033978795.1 Nerophis ophidion
GTTTGAGTCAGTGTGTGAGTGTGTTTAAGTGAGTGAGTGAGAGTATGTGTGTGTTTAAGTGAGTTAGTGTGTGAGTGAGTGAGTGAGTGAGTGAGTGCGTTTGAGTCAGTGAGTGAGTGAGTGTGTGCATGTGTTTGAGTCAGTGTGTGAGTGTGTTTAAGTGAGTGAGTGAGTGAGAGTGTGTGTGTGTGTTTAAGTGAGTTAGTGTGTGGGTGAGTGAGTGTGTTTGAGTCAGTGAGTGCGTGTGTGTGCGTGAGGTGTTTGTAACAGAGATGGTGAAAACCAATAAGACAGGAATGGTGAAAGTGAAAGTGAAAGTGAAAGTGATGTCCCAGCAACTGACCAGAGAGTTTCAAAAAGATGCTTTGTTGACCACTGGGAATGACATTCATTCATTCACTCATTCATGTGTTCCCGGCTTCAAGAGGTAGTCACCTGGAATGGTTTTCAAGCTCATCGTCCGTGGTGGTCAACTTGCCAAATGTTCAGATAACAACATGTGTCTCTCAGTGCAGTCACACCACTAATCTTCCACATTACTGCTAGCACCTTCTGGCTGTGCTAAGTAGTCCTGGTGTGCTAAGGCGGGGGTCCTGATGTTCTAAGGGGGGGGGTCCTGATTTGCTAGGGCGGGGGTCCTGGTGTGCTAAGGCAGGGGTCCTGATAAACTTGCCCTCCATCAGACACTAACAGGAGCGTGTGGACCACATCTCTCTGCCACTAACATGATGATGATGCTGCATCACTGGGGAGGTGGTCAGGCTGGATCAATGACCCCTCCACCCGGTGTGTGTGTGTGTGTGTGTGTGTGTCTGTCTGTCTGTCTGTCTGTGTCTGTGTGTGTGTGTGAGAGAGTTAGTGTGTGAGTGAAAGTGTGAGTGTGTCCGTGTGTGTGTGCTTGTGTTTAAATCAGTGTGAATGTGTAAGAGTGTGTAAGAGTGTGTGAGAGTGTGCAGCTTCAACCTGCAATTATCATTAGCGCTACATTGTGTGTGTGTGTGTGTGTGTGTGTGTGTGTGTGTGTGTGTGTGTGTGTGTGTGTGTGTGTGTGTGTCAGTGAGTGAATGAGTGAGTGTGAGAGTGTGTGCGCATGTTTGAGTCAGTGAGTGTGTGCGAGTCAGTGAGTGAACAAGTGAGTGTGTGCGTGTGTCTTTGAGTCTGTGAGTGAGTGAGTGTGTGTGTGTTTGAGTCAGTGTGTGTGTGTGTGTGAGTAAGTGAGTGAGTGAGTGAGTAAGTGAGTTTAAGTGAGTGAATGAGTGAGTGAGTGTGTGCGTGTGTTAGACTCAGGGAGTGAGTGAGTGAGTGAGTGAGTAAGTGAGTGAGTGAGTGAGTGAGTGTGTGTGTGTGTAAGAGTGTGTGTGTGAGAGTGTGAGAGTGAGTGAGTGAGAGTGTGTGCGTGTGTGGTGTGTGTGTGTGTGTGTGTGTGTGTGTGTGTGTGTGTGTGTGTGTGTGTGAGAGTGAGTGAGTGAGTGAGTGCATGTTTTTAAGTGAGTGAGAGTGTTTAAGTGAGTGAGTGAGAGTGTGTGTGTGTGTTTAAGTGGGTGACTGAGTGAGTTAGTGAGTGTGTGTGTGCGTGTAATTGAGTCAGTGAGTGAGTGGATGAGTCAGTGAGTGAGTGAGCGTTTGCTTGAGTCAGTTAGTGCGTGGGTGAGTCAGTGAGTGAGTGAGTGTGTGCGTGTGTTTGAGTCCGTGTGTGAGTGTGTTTAAGTGAGTGAGTGAGTGTGTGTGTGTTTAATTGAGTTAGTGTGTGAGTGAGTGAGTGAGTGAGTGATTGAGTGAGTGAGTGAGTGTGTTTGAGTCAGTGAGTGTGTGCATGTGTTTGAGTCAGTGTGAGTGTGTTTAAGTGAGTGAGTGAGAGTGTGTGTGTGTTTAAGTGAGTTAGTGTGTGAGTGAGTGAGTGAGTGAGTGCGTTTGAGTGAGTGAGTGAGTGAGTGCGTGCATGTGTTTGAGTCAGTGTGTGAGTGTGTTTAAGTGAGTGAGTGAGAGTGTGTGTGTGTGTGTTTAAGTGAGTTAGTGTGTGAGTGAGTGAGTGCGTTTGAGTCAGTGAGTGAGTGAGTGAGTGCGTGCATGTGTTTGAGTCAGTGTGTGAGTGTGTTTAAGTGAGTGAGTGAGAGTGCGTGTGTGTGTTTAAGTGAGTGAGTGAGTGAGTGAGTGAGTGTGTTTGAGTCAGTGAGTGCGTGCATGTGTTTGAGTCAGTGTGTGAGTGTGTTTAAGTGAGTGAGTGAGTGAGAGTGTGTGTGTGTGTTTAAGTGAGTTAGTGTGTGAGTGAGTGAGTGAGTGAGTGAGTGTGTTTGAGTCAGTGAGTGCGTGCATGTGTTTGAGTCAGTGTGTGAGTGTGTTTAAGTGAGTGAGTGAGTGAGAGTGTGTGTGTGTGTTTAAGTGAGTTAGTGTGTGAGTGAGTGAGTGAGTGAGTGAGTGTGTTTGAGTCAGTGTGCGTGCGTGTGTGTGTGTGTGTGTGTGCGTGAGGTGTTTGTAACAGAGATGGTGGAAACCAATAAGACAGGAATGGTGAAAGTGAAAGTGAAAGTGAAAGTGAAAGTGATGTCCCAGCAACTGACCAGAGACTTTCAAAAAGATGCTTTGTTGACCACTGGGAATGGCATTCATTCATTCCCTCATTCATATGTTCCCGGCTTCAAGAGGTAGTCACCTGGAATGGTGTTCAAGCTCATGTAGAGAATGCCAAGAGTGTGCAAAAGTTGGCTATTTTGAAGAAACTAGAATATAAAACATGTGCTCACTTATTTCACCTTTTTGTTGTTAAGAAGTAGACAACTCCACATGTGTTCATTCATAGTTCTGATGTGACTATCCACAATGTCAATAGAACACAATGAACACATGAATGAGAAGGTGTGTCCTAACTAGTTGGACACGTCCAATAACTGAGGATTAGGACTGAAAATGACCAACCGGCACCTTAATCCTGACCACAAAGCGGGTTTGGACTTGACTAGCGGGACACGTCGGTTTTGGTACCTTGGTCAGCGGGGATGAGGGGCACGTCCTTGGCGGCCGGCGACACGCACAGGATCTGGTCGCCCTTCACCTGCCCCTCCACCTCCGTCAGGTTGCCGAAGGAGCAGGTTATTCCCGCCGAAAGGTCGGGAACGTCGCTGACCTTCACCAGCAGCTGCACATGGAACACAAGACAAGATATTTCATGTTTTGTTGTTGCAAATAATCATGAACTTTAAATGGAATGGCAGCAACACATTGCAAAAAAGGGCATTTTTACCAGTGTGTTACATGGCCTTTCCTTTTAACAACACTCAGTAAAGTTTTGGGAACTGAGGAGACACATTTTTGAAGTGGAATTCGTTCCCATTCTTGCTTGATGTACGGCTTAAGTTCTTCAACAGTCTCCCTTCTCACATTTTAGCCGTCATATTGCACCACAAATGTTTTTTTTTTTTACTATGAAGCTACGCTGTTTTTTCGTCTCGCTGAAATAAGCAGGGGCGTCCATGATAACAACATATGTTGCTCCGAAAAGCCGTATGTACCTTTCAGCATTAAAGGCCTACTGAAAGCCACTACTAGCGACCACGCGGTCTGATAGTTTATAAATCAATGATGAAATATTAACATTGCAACACATTTTAAATTTTGCACGGAAGTATCATGCTAAAACGTAGCATTGTAGAGGACATTTTTGGTCCAGCACCGTTCACAGCTATAAGTCGACTGTTTTCATCGCATAATTCCACAATATTCCAGACTTCTGTGTTGCTGAATCTTTTGCAATTTGTTCAATGGATAATGGAGACGTCAAAGAAGAAAGCTGTAGGTGGGAAGCGGTGTATTGCGGCCGCCTTTAGCGACACAAACACAGCCGGTGTTTCATTGTTTACATTCCCGAAAGATGGCGGTGAAGCTTTACTATGGAACAGAGCGGTCAAGCGAACACGGTTGGATCGGACCACGCACACGAATTACGGTGTATTATGCAGCGATCATTTCGAAAGATCGAGTTTTGAAGAGGGTCCTTTGTACAAAATGCGGCTGCTAGACTTTTGACAAGAACAAGAAAGTTTGATCATATTACGCCTGTACTGTATATACCTTTATATACATATATACATACATATATACCTGTACTGTATATACCTTTATATACATATATACATACATATATACCTATACTGTATATACCTTTATATACATATATACATACATATATACCTGTACTGTATATACCTTTATATACATATATACATACATATATACCTGTACTGTATATACCTTTATATACATATATACATACATATATACCTATACTGTATATACCTTTATATACATATATACATACATATATACCTATACTGTATATACCTTTATATACATATATACATACATATATACCTATACTGGCTTCCTGTGCACTTAAGATGTGACTTTAAGGTTTTACTACTTACGTATAAAATACTACACGGTCTAGCTCCATCCTATCTTGCCGATTGTATTGTACCATATGTCCCGGCAAGAAATCTGCGTTCAAAATACTCCGGCTTATTAGTGATTCCTAGAGCCCCCCAAAAAAAGTCTGCGGGCTATAGAGCGTTTTCCGTTCGGGCTCCAGTACTCTGGAATGCCCTCCCGGTAACAGTTCGAGATGCCACCTCAGTAGAAGCATTTAAGTCTCACCTTAAAACACATTTGTATACTCTAGCCTTTAAATAGACCTCCTTTTTAGACCAGTTGATCTGCCGCTTCTTTTCTTTCTCCTATGTCCCCCCCTCCCTTGTGGAGGGGGTCCGGTCCGATAACCATGGATGAAGTACTGGCTGTCCAGAGTCGAGACCCAGGATGGACCGCTCGTCGGGACCCAGGATGGACCGCTCGCCTGTATCGGTTGGGGACATCTCTACGCTGCTGATCCGCTTGAGATGGTTTCCTGTGGACGGGACTCTCGCTGCTGTCTTGGATCCGCTTGAACTGAACTCTCGCGGCTGTGTTGGAGCCACTATGGATTGAACTTTCACAGTATCATGTTAGACCCGCTCGACATCCATTGCTTTCGGTCCCCTAGAGAGGGGGGGTCGCCCACATCTGAGGTCTTCTCCAAGGTTTCTCATAGTCAGCATTGTCACTGGCGTCCCACTGGATGTGAATTCTCCCTGCCCACTGGGTGTGAGTTTTCCTTGCCCTTTTGTGGGTTCTTCCGAGGATGTTGTAGTCGTAATGATTTGTGCAGGCTATATAAATAAACATTGATTGATTGATTGATTATGAAGGGCAGAGATGGGCATCACCACCACCTGTCGACTGGTGCTGAAGAAAGGTGCGGGGCCGACCTCCAGGTTGTACAGGTACAACCATATAATCTCACTAAAACACTAGTAACACAATAAGCAGATAAGGGATTTTACAGAATTATCCTAGTAAATTTGTCTAATAACATCTGAATCGCTCCCACTGTATTGTCCTTTTTTTATTTTATTTATTTTTTTAGCCCTTCACTCTCACTTTCCTCATCGACGGATCTTTCATCCTCGCTCAAATTAATGGGGAAATTGTCGCTTTCTCGGTCCGAATCGCTCTTGCTGCTGGTGGCCATGATTGTAAACAACGTTCAGATGTGAGGAGCTCCACAACCCGTGACGTCACGCGCACATCGTCTGCTACTTCCGGTACAGGCAAGGCTTTTTTATTAGCAACCAAAAGTTGCCAACTTTATCGTGGATGTTCTCTACTAAATCCTTTCAGCAAAAATATGGCAATATGGCGAAATGATCAAGTATGACACATAGAATGGAGCTGCTATCCCCGTTTAAATAAGAACATGGTGCCTTCACAGATGTGTAAGTTACCCAGGCCTTGGCCACTAATACACCCCCATACCATCACACATGCTGACTTTTACACCCTAGAACAATCCGGATGGTTCTTTTCCTCTTTGGTCCACAGTTTCCAAAAACAATTTGAAATGTGGACTCGTCAGACCACAGGACACTTTTCCACTTTGCATCAGTCCATCTTAGATGAGCTCGGGCCCAGCCAAGCCGGTGGAGTTTCAGGGTGTTGTTGATAAAATGGCGTTGGCCTCGCATAGTAGAGTTTTAACTTGCACTTACAGATGTAGCGACCAACTGTAGTTACTGACAGTGGTTTTCCGAAGTGTTCCAGTGTGGTGATATCTTTTACACACTGATGTGGCTTTTTGATGCCGTAGCGCCTGAGGGATCCAACATGTGTAATATTATGGCTTACGTGCAGTGATTTCTCCACTTTCTCCGAACCTTTTGACGATATTACGGAGCGTTGATGGTGAAATCCCTAAATTCCTTGTTGAGAAATATTCTTAAGCTATTTGCTCAGGCGTTTGTTGACAAAGCGGCGACCCTCGCCCCGTCCTTGTTTGTGAACGAGTGAGCATTTCACGGAAGCTGCTTTTTATAGCCAATCATGGCACCCACCTGTTCCCAATTAGCCCGTTCACCTGTGGGATGTTCCAAATAAGTGTTTGATGAGCATTACTCAACTTCCTCACTCTTTTTTGCCACTTGTGCCAGCTTTTTTGCAAAACATGTTGCGGGCATCAAATTCCAAATGAGTTTATATTTGCAGTCTAGTCAATTGAATATAATCTCAAACATGGTGGGTGCGCTCTATAGCCCGGATATGACAGTATGTATGTAGGAATTAAAATATTTAATGAAAAATATTTGTCAAAGTCATGTTTTCATAGCTTTTTTCAAGGGTGTGTGACGTATGCTAACACTATATATATATATATATATATATATATATATATATATATATATATATATATAATCTCAAACTTCCGTAACATCATCAAAAGGTTCAAAGAATTTGGAGAAATCACTGCACATAAGCAATGATATTACGCACCTTGCATCCCTAAGTCTCTACTGCATCAAAAAGCCACATCCGTGTGTAAAGGATATCACCACATGGGCTCAGGAAGACTTCAGAAAACCACTGTCAGTAACTACAGTTGGTCGCTACATCTGTAAGTGCAAGTTAAAACTCTACTACGCAAAGCCAACGCCATTTTATCAACAACACCCAGAAACTCCACCGGCTTGGCTGGGGCCTGAGATCATCTAAGATGGACTGATGCAAAGTGGAAAAGTGTTCTGTGGTCTGACGAGTCCACATTTCAAATTGTTTTTGGAAACTGTGGACCAAAGAGGAAAAGAACCATCCGGGTTGTTCTAGGGTGTAAAAGGCAGCATGTGTGATGGTATGGGGGTGTATTAGTGGCCAAGGCATGGGTTTATATATATATATATATATATATATATATATATATATATATATATATATATATATATATATATATATATATATATATAGTATATGTATGCACATATGCAGATGCTGGCGTTTGAAGTGTCTCTCAGGAGAGTCGGCGACACGGGCGCTTGAGGACCCAGCCTCTAAATAAGCAAATATAGAATTACATGTCATGTGATTGCGCTCCGCAGCCGGAGATCATCATGGTGTCGTTTCGCCCTCGTCTTCTTCCTTCGCGGCGCTCGCTGTTTGAAGTTTGCCTTTTGTGGGGGTCCCCCCCACTCCCCCCCACTCCCCCCCTCCCCATCTGCCTGATAACTAAACGCTGAAGGGCCGCTGGGAGCCGCCAGGCAGCCGAGCAGCTTAACTGGCGGCGTCCCTCGTTAGCGGCCGCCTGGAAGACCGCCCGCGATCTTGAAGACCGCTCCGATGTCGGTCGTTGGGGTTAAGTTGTGTCGCCGCGAGAACTTGGGGCGACGGTGGCGGAGCAGCAGGGGGCGCTAGGGATTCCAGAGAACCTTCGACAGCCTGACGAATGTTTTAACGAAAACCTTCCCGGTTGTGCTAACATGACAATCAGATGTTTCGCGCTCACGGTCCTCCCTCTCTCAGGATAGGACGCTTCGCTCCAACCCTTAACTCCTCCTTCTCACATTTCTCAACGCAGATGTAAACATCTTGAAGACCTCTTTGTCTCTCTCTCTCTCTCTTCTTTCTGGCCTTTCTTTCTTTCTGTAGCAGTGTAAACTTTCCCTCCTCCGTACTGAAATGCTGACTTGGGATGTTAATAAATACTTAATGAACGGGAAAGATAAAACGGATAGGGGGAACGTCTCCAAAACTTCTTTGTTTCTCTCCTTTCTTTCTTTCTTTCTTTCTTTCTGTAGCAGCGTAAACTTTCCCCCCTCCGTACTGTGATGCTGCCACCGTCCCCCTTAACCCCGCCCACCTCAAACGACGCACGGTGGAGGGGGGTTCGGGGGGTGTATAATTTACCCCTTAATAGTTAGGGATGCATGGGATTCTGGGTATTTGTTCTGTTGTGTTTATGTTGTGTTACAGTGCGGATGTTCTCCCGAAATGTGTTTGTCATTCTTGTTGGCACTACCTCCCCGTGTCGGGAATGGGTAATTTGCGCGCCTGCTGCCTTCCTTGGATGTGGTAGCTGTTTCTCAGGCACCCTATCCGGAATCGAACCCTGATTCCCTGTTACTCGTTGTCACCATGGTAGGCACAGAACCTGCCATCGAAAGTTGATAGGGCAGACATTCGAAAGAGACGTCGCCGCCACCATGACTTGGGATGTGGAATGAATACTTAATGAACGGGAAAGACTGATGTCCGTGCCGACGTGTCCCTCAGGAAGTCCTGTGGGAAGTGCTCAGAGAGTATGGGGTGTCGGACTGTCTGACTGTGGCGGTCCGCTCCCTGTATGATCAGTGTCAGACCTTAGTCCACATTGCCGGCAGTGAGTCGGACCCGTTTCTAGTGTCGGACTGTCTGATTGTGGCAGTCCGCTCCCTGTATGATCAGTGTCAGACCTTGGTACACATTGCCGGCAGTGAGTCAGACCCGTTTCCAGTGTCGGACTGTCTGATTGTGGCAGTCTGCTCCCTGTATGATCAGTGTCAGACCTTGGACTGCATTGCCGGCAGTAAGTCGGACCTGTTTCCAGTATCGGACTGTCTGATTGTGGCGGTCCGCTCCCTGTATGATCAGTGTCAGACCTTGGTCTGCATTGCCGGCAGTAAGTCGGACCTGTTTCCAGTGTCGGACTGTCTGATTGTGGCGGTCCGCTCCCTGTATGATCAGTGTCAGACCTTGGTTCGCATTGCCGTCAGTAAGTCGGACCTGTTTCTAGTATCGGACTGTCTGATTGTGGCGGTCCACTCCCTGTATGATCAGTGTCAGACCTTGGTTCGCATTGCCGTCAGTAAGTCGGACCTGTTTCTAGTATCGGACTGTCTGATTGTTGCAGTCCGCTCCCTGTATGATCAGTGTCAGACCTTGGTCCGCATTGCCGGCAGTAAGTCGGACCTGTTTCCAGTATCGGACTGTCTGATTGTGGCAGTCCGCTCCCTGTATGATCAGTGTCAGACCTTGGTCCACATTGCCGGCAGTGAGTCAGACCCGTTTCCAGTGTCGGACTGTCTGATTGTGGCAGTCCGCTCCCTGTATGATCAGTGTCAGACCTTGGTCTGCATTGCCGGCAGTAAGTCGGACCCGTTTCCAGTGTCGGACTGTCGGATTGTGGCAGTCCGCTCACTGTATGATCAGTGTCAGACCTTGGTCTGCATTGCCGGCAGTAAGTCGGACCTGTTTCTAGTATCGGACTGTCTGATTGTGGCGGTCCGCTCCCTGTATGATCAGTGTCAGAGCTTGGTCTGCATTGTCGGCAGTAAGTCGGACTCAATTCCAGTATCGGACCGTCTGAATGTGGTGATCCGCTCCCTGTATGGTCAGTGTCAGACCTTGGTCCACATTGCTGGCAGTAAGTCGGACCTGTTTCTAGTATCGGACTGTCTGATTGTGGCGTTCCACTCCCTGTATGATCAGTGTCAGACCTTGGTCTGCATTGCCAGCAATAAGTCGGACCTGTTTCCAGTATCGGACTGTCTGAATGTGGCGGTCCGCTCCCTGTATGATCAGTGTCAGAGCTTGGTCCGCATTGTCGGCAGTAAGTCAGACCTGTTTCCAGTATCGGACTGTCTGATTGTGCCAGTCCGCTCCCTGTATGATCAGTGTCAGACCTTGATCCGCATTGCCGGCAGTAAGTCGGACCTGTTTCCAGTATCGGACTGTCTGATATTGGCGGTCCGCTCCCTGTATGATCAGTGTCAGACCTTGGTCCACATTGCTGGCAGTGAGTCGGACCCGTTTCCAGTGTCTGACTGTCTGATTGTGGGAGTCCGCTCCCTGTATGATCAGTGTCAGACCTTGGTCTGCATTGCCGGCAGTAAGTCTGACCTGTTTCCAGTATCGGACTGTCTGATTGTGGCAGTCCGCTCCCTGTATGATCAGTGTCAGACCTTGGTCCGCATTGCCTGCAGTAGGTCGGACCTGTTTCCAGTATCGGACTGTCTGATTGTGGCGGTCCGCTCCCTGTATGATCAGTGTCAGACCTTGGTCCGCATTGCCGGCGGTAAGTCAGACCCGTTTCCAGTGAGGGTTGGACTCCGCCAAGGCTTCCCTTTGTCATAACTTTTATGGACAGAATTTCTAGGCGCAGTCAGGGCGTTGAAGGCATGTGGTCCTGATGGCTTTATCGGGCCAGGATCTTCAGCTCTCACTGGATCGGTTTGCAGCCGAGTGTGACGCGATTGGGATGAGAATCAGCACCTACGACTCCAAGTCCATGGTTCTCGCCCGGAAAAGGGTGGAGTGCCATCTCCGGGTTGGGGAGGAGACCCTGCACCAAGTGGAGGAGTTCAGGTACCTAGGAGTCTTGTTCACGAGTGAGGGAAGAGATCGGTGCGGCGTCTTCAGTAATGCGGACGCTGTATCGATCCGTTGTGGTGAGGAATGATCTACGTTCCCATCCTCACCTATGGTCATGAGCTTTGGGTTATGACTGGAAGGACAAGATCATGGGTAAAAGCGGCCCAAATGAGTTTGGGTCTCTCCCTTAGAGATAGGGTGAGAAGCTCTGCCATCCGGGAGGAGCTCAGAGTAAAGCCGCTGCTCCTCCACATGGAGAGGAGCCGGATGAGGTGGTTCGGGCATCTGGTCAGGATGCCACCCGAACGCCTCCCTAGGGAGGTGTTTAGGGCACGTCCAACCGGTAGGAGGCCACGGGGAAGACCCAGGACATGTTGGCAAGACTATGTCTCCCGACTGGCCTGGGAACGCCTCGGGATCCCCCAGGAAGAGCTGGACCAAGTGGCTGCGGAGAGGGAAGTCCGGGCTTCCCTGCTTAGGCTGCTGCCCCCGCGACCAGACCGCGGATAAGCGGAATAAGATGTACGGGAAAGATAAAATGGATAGGGGGAACAATTCCAAAACTTTTCCAAGCAACATAAGTCCGTGTAACATGAATAGCATGAGGCTACAATATCCATCCATCCATCCATCATCTTCTGCTTATCCGAGGTCGGGTCGCGGGGGCAGCAGCCTAAGCAGGGAAGCCCAGACTTCCCTATCTCCAGCCACTTCGTCTAGCTCTTCCCGGGGGATCCCGAGGCGTTCCCAGGCCAGCCGGGAGACATAGTCTTCCCAACGTGTCCTGGGTCTTCCCCGTGGCCTCCTACCAGCTGGACGTGCCCTAAACACATCCCTAGGGAGGCGTTCGGGTGGCATCCTGACCAGATGCCCGAACCACCTCATCTGGCTCCTCTCCATGTGGAGGAGCAGCGGCTTTACTTTGAGTTCCTCCCGGATGACAGAGCTTCTCACCCTATCTCTAAGGGAGAGACCCAAACTCATTTGGGCCGCTTGTACCCGTGATCTTATCCTTTCGGTCATGACCCAAAGCTCATGACCATAGGTGAGGATGGGAACGTAGATCGACCGGTAAATTGAGAGCTTTGCCTTCCGGCTCAGCTCCTTCTTCACCACAACGGATCGGTACAACGTCCGCATTACTGAAGACGCCGCACCGATCCACCCGTCGATCTCACGATCCACTCTTCCCCCACTCGTGAACAAGACTCCTAGGTACTTGAACTCCTCCACTTGGGGCAGGGTCTCCTCCCCAACCCAGAGATGGCACTCCACCCTTTTCCGGGCGAGAACCATGGACTCGGACTTGGAGGTGCTGATTCTCATTCCGGTCGCTTCACACTCGGCTGCGAACCAAATATCGAGTATTTCAAAGTCGTTTTTTTTGTTTGTGTTCAAACAACTTGGCTCAAGTTGAATTGTGGAAGGAGAGCGAACTAAAGCGAGTTTATTTCCATCCCAAAAAAAAACAATCGGGGACAATTTTGGCAGCGATGCTTGATTACGGCAATCAACGCCTTTTGTCCGAAGTTGAATTCCCCGAGTAAGCTCTCGCGCTAATTAGCCTTCCTGGTGCCGGCGGGGGAGAGAGGCGTCTGCGTGGCGTCTGCGTGGCGTCTGCGTGGCGTCTGCGTGGCGTCTGCGTGGCGTCTTCACACTCCGACACTCCAACGAGGCAAAGTCGTCGCCTCGTCTCCCGAGTGTCGAGTCTTTTTAGCCTTTTTTCAGAAGCCGGCGGCCTAATTGGCGGGAGAGAGGTGAAGGGATTATTTCCTCCGTGTTTTATCGCTCCTGGGCGGGAGGAGGCGTCGTCATGGCGATAGCTAACCAGGGACCCCGTGGAAATTTTTTTTTTTATTGGCGGGGAAATTATCGCCTGAGAAATGTCGGCTTTAAAACAGCCATCGATATTAGCGGTTGGCTAAGAAGGTGTGGCTAATCTTCGTGTTGAACGGACATGAACCGTCTTTACCAACTAGAAACTCAAGACTTGGAGGGATCGCCAAGTTAGGCTTGTCTCCATAGCAATATTTTGGTACCGGTACTGGTCCCTAAGCTAATGGGCTATTGTGCTAACTGTTAGCACTTCAGTTCCTTTTGTTCTTTCAAGCATGTTAACGTTTCAGCAAGTTAACGTTATTGCATGCTAGCTTTTTTGCCCATTTTGTTACGACTTGCCGCTAACGGGCTAAAGTGCTAACTGTTAGCACTTCAGTTCATTTTGTTCTTCCAAGCACATTAACGTTATTGCATGCTGACTTTTTTTCGCCCATTTTGTTACGACTTGACGCTAACGGGCTATAGTGCTAACAGCTAGCACTTCAGTTCATTTTGTTCTTTTAAGCGTGTTAACTTTTTAGCATGTTAACGTTATTGCATGCTAGCTTTTTTTTTGCCCATTTTGTTACGACTTGACGCTAACGGGCTATAGTGCTAACTCTTAGCACTTCAGTTCACTTTGTTCTTTTAAACATGTTAACTTTTTAGCACGTTAACGTCATTGCATGCTGACTTTTTTTCGCCCATTTTGTTACGACTTGACGCTAACGGGCCATTGTGCTGACTGCTAACACTTCAGTTCATTTTGTTCTTTCAAGCGTGTTAATTTTTTAGCACGTTAACGTTATTGCATGCTAGTATTTTTGTTACTTGACCCTAACGGGCTATAATGCTAACTGTTAGCACTTAAGTTAATTTTGTTCTTTCAATCATGTTGAGTTTTTAGCACATTTACGTTATTGCATGTTGGCTTTTTTCGCCCATTTTATTACTTGACGCCAACGGGCTATACTGCTAATTGTTAGAACTTCAGTTCATTTTGTTCTTCCAAGCACATTAACGTTATTGCATATTAGCTTTTCTGCCCATTTTGTTACGACTTGAAGCTAACGAACTATAGTGCTAACTGATAGCACTTCAGTTCATTTTGTTCTTTTAAGCGTGTTAACTTTTTAGCACGTTAACGTTATTGCATAATAGCTTTTTTCCCCATTTTGTTACTTGATGCTAACGGGCTATAGTGCTAACTGTTAGCACTTCAGTTCATTTTGTTCTTTTAAGCATGTTAAGTTTTTAGCACGTTGACGTTATTGCATGCTAGCTTTTTTTTGCCCATTTTGTTACGACTTGACGCTAATGGCTAAATTGCTAACTTTCAGCACTTCGGTTTATTTTGTTCTTCCAAGCACGTTACCGTTATTGCATGCTAGCTTTTTTGCCCATTTTGTGACTTGACACTAACGGGTTATAGTGCTAACTGCTAGCACTTCAGTTCATTTTGTTCTTTTAAGCGTGTTAACTTTTTAGCATGTTAACGTTATTGCATGCTAGCTTTTTTTTTTGCCCATTTTGTTACGACTTGACGCTAACGGGCTATAGTGCTAACTGTTAGCACTTCAGTTCACTTTGTTCTTTTAAACATGTTAACTTTTTAGCACGTTAACGTCATTGCATGCTGACTTTTTTTCGCCAATTTTGTTACGACTTGACGCTAACGGGCTATAGTGCTAACTGTTAGCACTTCAGTTCATTTTGTTCTTTTAAGCATGTTAACTTTTTAGCACGTTAACGATATTGCATGCTAGCTTTTTTGCCCATTTTGTGACTTGACTCTAATGGGCTATAGTGCTAACTGTTAGCACTTCAGTTCCTTTTGTTCTTTCAAGCATGTTAACGTTTCAGCACGTTAACGTTATTGCATGCTAGCTTTTTTTCCCATTTTGTTACGACTTGCCGCTAACGGGCTAAAGTACTAACTGTTAGCACTTCAGTTCATTTTGTTCTTTTAAGCATGTTAACTTTTTAGCACGTTAACGTTATTGCATGCTAGCTTTTTTGCCCATTTTGTGACTTGACGCTAACGGGCTATAGTGCTAACTGTTAGCACTTCAGTTCATTTTGTTCTTTTAAACATGTTAACTTTTTAGCACGTTAACGTCATTGCATGCTAGCTTTTTTTTTGCCCATTTTGTTACGACTTGATGCTAATTGCTAAATTGCTAACTGTCAGCACTTCGGTTTATTTTGTTCTTCCAAGCACGTTAACGTTATTGCATGCTGACTTTTTTTCGCCCATTTTGTTACGACTTGACGCTAACGGGCTATAGTGCTAACTGTTAGCACTTCGGTTCATTTTGTTCTTTCAAGCGTGTTAAATTTTAGCATGTTAACGTTATTGCATGCTAGCTTTTTTCGCCCATTTTGTTACGACTTGCCGCTAACGGGCTAAAGTACTAACTGTTAGCACTTCAGTTCATTTTGTTCTTTTAAGCATGTTAACTTTTTAGCACGTTAACGTTATTGCATGCTAGCTTTTTTGCCCATTTTGTGACTTGACGCTAACGGGCTATAGTGCTAACTGTTAGCACTTCAGTTCATTTTGTTCTTTTAAACATGTTAACTTTTTAGCACGTTAACGTCATTGCATGCTAGCTTTTTTTTTGCCCATTTTGTTACGACTTGATGCTAATTGCTAAATTGCTAACTGTCAGCACTTCGGTTTATTTTGTTCTTCCAAGCACGTTAACGTTATTGCATGCTGACTTTTTTTCGCCCATTTTGTTACGACTTGACGCTAACGGGCTAAAGTGCTAACTGTTAGCACTTCTGTTCATTTTGTTCTTTCAAGAGAGTTAAATTTTAGCATGTTAACGTCATTGCATGCTAGCTTTTTTTTTGCCCATTTTGTTACGACTTGATGCTAACGGCTAAATTGCTAACTGTCAGCACTTCGGTTTATTTTGTTCTTACAAGCACGTTAACGTTATTGCATGCTGACTTTTTTTCGCCCATTTTGTTACGACTTGACGCTAACGGGCAATAGTGCTAACTGTTAGCACTTCAGTTCCTTTTGTTCTTTCAAGCATGTTAACGTTTCAACACGTTAACGTTATAGCATGCTATCTTTTTTGCCCATGTTGTTACTACTTGACGCTAACGGGCTATAATGCTAACTGTTAGCACTTCAGTTCATTTTGTTCTTTCAATCATGTTAAGTTTTTAGCACATTTACGTTATTGCATGTTGGCTTTTTTCGCCCATTTTGTTACTTGACGCCAACAGGCTATACTGCTAATTGTTAGCACTTCAGTTCATTTTGTTCTTCCAAGCACATTAACGTTATTGCATGCTGCTTTTTTTTCGCCCATTTTGTTACGACTTGACGCTAACGGGCTTTAGTGCTAACTGTTAGCACTTCAGTTCATTTTGTTCTTTTAAACGTGTTAACTTTTTAGCATGTTAACGTTATTGCATAATAGCTTTTTTGCCCATTTTGTGACTTGACGCTAACGGGTTATAGTGCTAACTGCTAGCACTTCAGTTCATTTTGTTCTTTTAAGCGTGTTAACTTTTTAGCATGTTAACGTTATTGCATGCTAGCTTTTTTTTTGCCCATTTTGTTACGACTTGACGCTAACGGGCTATAGTGCTAACTGTTAGCACTTCAGTTCACTTTGTTCTTTTAAACATGTTAACTTTTTAGCACGTTAACGTCATTGCATGCTGACTTTTTTTCGCCCATTTTGTTACGACTTGACGCTAACGGGCTATAGTGCTAACCGTTAGCACTTCAGTTAATTTTGTTCTTTTAAGCATGTTAACTTTTTAGCACGTTAACGATATTGCATGCTAGCTTTTTTGCCCATTTTGTGACTTGACGCTAACGGGCTATAGTGCTAACTGTTAGCACTTCAGTTCATTTCGTTCTTTCAAATGTGTTAAATTTTCAGCACGTTAACGTTATTGCATGCTAGCTTTTTTGCCCATTTTGTTACTTGACGCTAACGGGCTATAGTGCTAATTGTTAGCACTTCAGTTCATTTTGTTCTTTCAAGCGTGTTAAATTTGAGCATGTTAACGTTATTGCATAATAGCTTTTTTCCCCATTTTCTTACTTGATGCTAACGGGCTATTGTGCTAATTGTTAGCACTTCAGTTCATTTTGTTCTTTTAAGCGTGTTAACTTTTTAGCACGTTAACGTTATTGCATGCTAGCTTTTTTGCCCATTTTGTGACTTGACTCTAATGGGCTATAGTGCTAACTGTTAGCACTTCAGTTCATTTTGTTCTTTCAAGCATGTTAACATTTCAGCACGTTAACGTTATAGCATGCTGGCTTTTTTCGCCCATGTTGTTACTACTTGACGCTAACGGGCCATTGTGCTAACTGCTAACACTTCAGTTCATTTTGTTCTTTCAAGCGTGTTAATTTTTTAGCACGTTAACGTTATTGCATGCTAGTATTTTTGTTACTTGACCCTAACGGGCTATAATGGTAACTGTTAGCACTTAAGTTAATTTTGTTCTTTCAATCATGTTGAGTTTTTAGCACATTTACGTTATTGCATGTTGGCTTTTTTCGCCCATTTTATTACTTGACGCCAACGGGCTATACTGCTAATTGTTAGCACTTCAGTTCATTTTGTTCTTTTAAGCGTGTTAACTTTTTAGCACGTTGACGTTATTGCATAATAGCTTTTTTCCCCATTTTGTTACTTGATGCTAACGGGCTTTAGTGCAAACTGTTAGCACTTCAGTTCATTTTGTTCTTTAAAGCATGTTAGGTTTTTAGCACATTTACGTTATTGCATGTTGGCTTTTTTCGCCCATTTTATTACTTGACGCCAACGGGCTATACTGCTAATTGTTAGAACTTCAGTTCATTTTGTTCTTCCAAGCACATTAACGTTATTGCATATTAGCTTTTCTGCCCATTTTGTTACGACTTGAAGCTAACGAACTATAGTGCTAACTGATAGCACTTCAGTTCATTTTGTTCTTTTAAGCGTGTTAACTTTTTAGCACGTTAACGTTATTGCATAATAGCTTTTTTCCCCATTTTGTTACTTGATGCTAACGGGCTATAGTGCTAACTGTTAGCACTTCAGTTCATTTTGTTCTTTTAAGCGTGTTAACTTTTTAGCACGTTAACATTATTGCATGCTAGCTTTTTTGCCCATTTTTTGACTTGACTCTAATGGGCTATAGTGCTAACTGTTAGCACTTCAGTTCATTTTGTTCTTTCAAGCATGTTAACATTTCAGCACGTTAACGTTATAGCATGCTGGCTTTTTTCGCCCATGTTGTTACTACTTGACGCTAACGGGCCATTGTGCTAACTGCTAACACTTCAGTTCATTTTGTTCTTTCAAGCGTGTTAATTTTTTAGCACGTTAACGTTATTGCATGCTAGTATTTTTGTTACTTGACCCTGACGGGCTATAATGCTAACTGTTAGCACTTAAGTTAATTTTGTTCTTTCAATCATGTTGAGTTTTTAGCACATTTACGTTATTGCATGTTGGCTTTTTTCGCCCATTTTATTACTTGACGCCAACGGGCTATACTGCTAATTGTTAGCACTTCAGTTCATTTTGTTCTTTTAAGCGTGTTAACTTTTTAGCACGTTGACGTTATTGCATAATAGCTTTTTTCCCCATTTTGTTACTTGATGCTAACGGGCTTTAGTGCAAACTGTTAGCACTTCAGTTCATTTTGTTCTTTAAAGCATGTTAGGTTTTTAGCACATTTACGTTATTGCATGTTGGCTTTTTTCGCCCATTTTATTACTTGACGCCAACGGGCTATACTGCTAATTGTTAGAACTTCAGTTCATTTTGTTCTTCCAAGCACATTAACGTTATTGCATATTAGCTTTTCTGCCCATTTTGTTACGACTTGAAGCTAACGAACTATAGTGCTAACTGATAGCACTTCAGTTCATTTTGTTCTTTTAAGCGTGTTAACTTTTTAGCACGTTAACGTTATTGCATAATATCTTTTTTCCCCATTTTGTTACTTGATGCTAACGGGCTATAGTGCTAACTGTTAGCACTTCAGTTCATTTCGTTCTTTTAAGCATGTTAAGTTTTTAGCACGTTGACGTTATTGCATGCTAGCTTTTTTTTGCCCATTTTGTTACGACTTGACGCTAATGGCTAAATGGCTAACTTTCAGCACTTCGGTTTATTTTGTTCTTCCAAGCACGTTAACGTTATTGCATGCTGACTTTTTTTCGCGCATTTTGTTACGACTTGACGCTAACGGGCTATAGTGCTAACTGTTAGCACTTCAGTTCCTTTTGTTCTTTTAAGCATGTTAACTTTTTAGCACGTTAACGTTATTGCATGCTAGCTTTTTTGCCCATTTTGTTACGACTTGACGCTAACGAGTTATAGTGCTAACTGTTAGCACTTCAGTTCATTTTGTTCTTTTAAGCGTGTTAACTTTTTAGCACGTTAACGTTATTTCATAATAGCTTTTTTCCCCATTTTCTTACTTGATGCTAACGGGCTATAGTGCTAACTGTTAGCACTTCAGTAAATTTTGTTCTTTTAAGCATGTTAACTTTTTAGCATGTTAACGTCATTGCATACTAGCTTTTGCCCATTTTGTGACTTGACGCTAACGGGCTATAGTGCTAACTGCTAGCACTTCAGTTCATTTTGTTCTTTTAAGCGTGTTAACTTTTTAGCATGTTAACGTTATTGCATGCTAGCTTTTTTTTGCCCATTTTGTTACGACTTGACGCTAATGGCTAAATTGCTAACTGTCAGCACTTCGGTTTATTTTGTTCTTCCAAGCACATTAACGTTATTGCATGCTGACTTTTTTTCGCCCATTTTGTTACGACTTGACGCTAACGGGCTATAGTGCTAACTGTTAGCACTTCAGTAAATTTTGTTCTTTTAAGCATGTTAAGTTTTTAGCACGTTAACGTTATTGCATACTAGCTTTTTTGCCCATTTTGTGACTTGACGCTAACAGGCTATAGTGCTAACTGTTAGCACTTCAGTTCATTTTGTTCTTTTAAACAGGTTAACTTTTTAGCACGTTAACGTCATTGCATGCTAGCTTTTTTTTTTGCCCATTTTGTTACGACTTGACGCTAATTGCTAACTATCAGCACTTTGGTTTATTTTGTTCTTCCAAGCACGTTAACGTTATTGCATGCTGACTTTTTTTCGCCCATTTTGTTACGACTTGACGCTAACGGGCTATAGTGCTAACTGTTAGCACCTCAGTTCATTTTGTTCTTTTAAGCATGTTAACTTTTTAGCACGTTAACGTCATTGCATGCTAGCCTTTTTGCCCATTTTGTGACTTGACGCTAACGGGCTAAAGTGCTAACTGTTAGCACTTCGTCCCGGCCTTTTTTTCCAGGCAGCAGCGGCAGGAGTCTCCAGCGTATGCTCACACACACGTTTGACCTCCAAGTTTTGCTGCACCCGGGCAACTTTGGCCGCCCACTCAGCCTCCCACACAAACACATCTTGGCGAGCGTGCAGACTTCTGAGGTAGCGAGCGAGCGAGCGTACGGGCGCTGAAACGCCAACTCGAAGCTCTTATGACCCCCCCTCATGTTTATGCATGGCCCGCACACAATCAGGAGCGGGAAGTTTTTTTGGCGTCCTTACGTGGGCAGCGGGTATGTAGATCAGCCTGCTTCTTCACTTCATTAACGTCTGAGTGCTTTTTCATTATGTGTGCAAAAACTTCAAAAAGGTGTGCAAACTTACGGTCACGCCGGGCTCGGACACGGCGATGCTGTCGGGGTGCACGCTGGCCTTCACACACTGGTCCAGAGCGGCGGCGAAGCGGTAGGGCTCGCTGGCCCGGTCGCAGCGGTTCTTCTGGGAACACCTGGGGAGGAGACAGACGCTTTGAAAGGTGTGCTCGGTCTCAGGTGTGTCACTTTAAACAAAAATCCACTCCCGGACAAGCCCCCAAAACCTCAGAATCAGCGTCCTGTTTTATTATTATTATACCGCTGCCTCTTCGAGATGTAATTTGACTCCATTAACATGCTTTAAAACTTATTCAACACACACATCAGGACTGCCGAAAATTGCCATCTAATCAAAAACACCAAAACCCAAAACTCAAAATTGCGCTCTAGCACCCCCTAGGAAAAAAACACAGACAAAACTGCTAGCAACTCCTGATAGGAATGTCGTTGAGACATGAAACAAAAACCTCTATGTAGGTCTCACTTAGACCTACATTTCATACACTCACACCCTTCAGCAAAAATCAACAGGTTTTTGGCAAAAACTCCTTCAAAACAAAAGTTTGCTAAAAAATTTCATTTTTGCCTCTTTGAGCTATAATTTGACCCCCTAAAAATTCTTCAAAACTCAAACTGGACACATACATCAGGACTGGCAAAAAATTGCCATCTAATAAAAAAAAAAAAAAACCCCAAAACTCAAAATTGCGCTCTAGCGCCCCCTAGGATAAAACACAGACAAAACTGCTAGCAACTTCTGATAGGAATGTCGTTGAGACATGAAACAAAAACCTCTATGTAGGTCTCACTTAGACCTACATTTCATACACTCACACCCTTCAGCAAAAATCAACAGGTTTTTGGCAAAAACTCCTTCAAAACAAAAGTTTGCTAAAAAATTTCATTTTTGCCTATTTGAGCTGTAATTTGACCCCGTTAAAATGCTTCAAAACTCACCAAACTGGACACAAACATCAGGACTGGCAAAAATTGCAATCTGATAAAAAAACAAACCCCAAAACTCAAATTTGCGCTCTAGCACCCCCTAGGAATAAAACACAGAGAAAACTGCGCCTAGGAAGAAAACACAGACAAAACTGCTTGTAACTTTCGGTAGGAATGTCGTAAAGACATAAAACAAAAAATTATATGTAGGTGTCATTTAGACCTACATTTCATACACGCACATCATTCAGCAAAAACCAACAGGAAGTTGGCAAAAACCCCTTCAAAACTAAATTTTCCTAAAAAAAATCATTTTTGCCTCTTTGTGCTGTAATTTGACCCCCTTAAAATGCTTTAAAACTCACCAAACTGGACACACACATCAGGACTGGCGAGAATTACGATCTAATCAAAAACACCAAAACTCAAAATTGCGCTCTAGTGCCCCCTAGGAAAAAAACACAGACAAAACTGCTAGCAACTTCCGATAGGAATGTCGTTGAGACATGAAACAAAAACCTCTATGTAGGTCTCACTTAGATCTACATTTCATACACTCACACCCTTCAGCAAAAATCAACAGGAAGTTGGCAAAAACCCCTTCAAAACTACACTTTCCTAAAAAAATTTAATTTTTGCCTATTTGAGCTGTAATTTGACCCCGTTAAAATGCTTCAAAACTCACCAAACTGGACACAAACATCAGGACTGGCAAAAATTGCAATCTGATAAAAAAACAAACCCCAAAACTCAAATTTGCGCTCTAGCACCCCCTAGGAATAAAACACAGAGAAAACTGCGCCTAGGAAGAAAACACAGACAAAACTGCTTGTAACTTTCGGTAGGAATGTCGTAAAGACATAAAACAAAAAATTATATGTAGGTGTCATTTAGACCTACATTTCATACACGCACATCATTCAGCAAAAACCAACAGGAAGTTGGCAAAAACCCCTTCAAAACTAAATTTTCCTAAAAAAAATCATTTTTGCCTCTTTGTGCTGTAATTTGACCCCCTTAAAATGCTTCAAACTCACCAAACTGAACACACACATCAGGACTGGCGAAAATTGAAATCTAATAAAAAAACAAAACCCAAAACTCAAAATTGCGCTCTAACGCCCCCTAGGAAAAAACACAGACAAAACTGCTTGTAACTTCCGTTAGGAATGTCGTTGGGACATGAAACAAAAACATCTATGTAGGTCTGAGTTAGACCTAGATTTCATACACTCACACCCTTCAGCAAAAATCAACAGGAAGTTGGCAAAAACCCCTTCAAAACAAAAGTTTGCTAAAAAATGTCATTTTTGCCTCTTTGAGCTGTAATTTGACCCCCTTAAAATGCTTCAAAACTCACCAAATTTTACACACACATCACTACTGGCAAAAATTGCCATCTAATAAAAAAACAAACCCCAAAACTCAAAATTGCTCTTTAGCGCCCTCTAGGAATAAAACACAGACAAAACGGCTCCTATGAAGAAAACACAGACACAATTGCTTATAACTTCCGTTATGAATGTCGTAGAGACATGAAAAAAAAACTTCTATGTAGGTCTGACTTAGACCTACATTTCGTACGCTTACGTCCTTAGCAAAAATCAATAAAAAGTTGGCAAAAACCCCTTCAAAACTACATTTTCCTAAAAAATGTCATTTTTGCCTCTTTAAGCTATAATTTGACACCCTTAAAATGCTTCAAAACTCACTAAACTGGACACACACATCAGGACTGGCGAAAATTGCCATCTAATCAAAAACCAAACCCCAAAACTCAAAATTGCACTCTAGCGCCCCCTAGGAAAAAACACAGACAAAACTGCTTGTAACTTCTGTTAGGAATGTCGTTGGGACATGAAACAAAAACATCTATGTAGGTCTGACGTAGACCTACATTTCATACACTCACATCCTTCAGCAAAAATCAATAAGAAGTTGGCAAAAACCCCTTCAAAACTAAATTTTCCTAAAAAATGTCATTTTTGCCTCTTTAAGCTGTAATTTGACCCCCTTAACATGCTTCAAAACTCACCAAATTTTACACACACATCAGTACTGGCGATATATGCGATCTAATAAAAAACAAACCCTAAAACTCAAAATTGCGCTTTAGCGCCCCCTAGGAAAAAACACAGACAAAACTGCTCCTAGGAAGAAAACACAGACAAAACTGCTTGTAACTTTCGTTAGAAATGTCATAGAGACATGAAAAAAAAACTTCTATGTAGGTCTGACTTAGACCTACATTTCATACACTCACATCCTTCAGCAAAAATCAATAAAAAGTTGGCAAAAACCCCTTCAAAACTAAATTTTCCTAAAAAATATCATTTTTGCCTCTTTAAGCTGTAATTTGACCCCCTTAAAATGCTTCAAAACTCACCAACGTGGACACACACATCAGGACTGGCGAAAATTGCCATCTAATTAAAAACCAAAACCCAAAACTCAAAATTGCGCTCTAACGCCCCCTAGGAATAAAACACAGACAAAACTGCTCCTAGGAGGAAAACACAGACAAAATTGCTTGTAACTTCCGGTAGGAATGTCATAGAGACATGAAAAAAAAACTTCTATGTAGGTCTGACTTAGACCTACATTTCATACACTCACATCCTTCAGCAAAAATCAATAAAAAGTTGGCAAAAACCCCTTCAAAACAAAATTTTCCTAAAAAATGTCATTTTTGCCTCTTTAAGCTGTAATTTGACCCCCTTAACATGCTTCATCCATCCATCCATCCATCATCTTCCGCTTATCCGAGGTCGGGTCGCGGGGGCAACAGCCTAAGCAGGGAAACCCAGACTTCCCTCTCCCCAGCCACTTCGTCTAGCTCTTCCCGGGGGATCCCGAGGCGTTCCCAGGCCAGCCGGGAGACATAGTCTTCCCAACGTGTCCTGGGTCTTCCCCGTGGCCTCCTACCGGTTGGACGTGCCCTAAACACCTCCCTAGGGAGGCGTTCGGGTGGCATCCTGACCAGATGCCCGAACCACCTCATCTGGCTCCTCTCGATGTGAAGGAGCAGCGGCTTTACTTTGAGTTCCTCCCGGATGGTAGAGCTTCTCACCCTATCTCTAAGGGAGAGCCCCGCCACACGGCGGAGGAAACTCATTTCGGCTGCTTGTACCCGTGATCTTATCCTTTCGGTCATGACCCAAAGCTCATGACCATAGGTGAGGATGGGAACGTAGATCGACCGGTAAATTGAGAGCTTTGCCTTCCGGTTCAGCTCCTTCTTCACCACAACGGACCGGTACAACGTCCGCATTACTGAAGACGCCGCACCGATCCGCCTGTCGATCTCACGATCCACTCTTCCCTCACTCGTGAACAAGACTCCTAGGTACTTGAACTCCTCCACTTGGGGCAGGGTCTCCTCCCCAACCCGGAGATGGCACTCCACCCTTTTCCGGGCGAGAACCATGGACTCGGACTTGGAGGTGCTGATTCTCATTCCGGTCGCTTCACACTCGGCTGCGAACCGATCCAGCAAGAGCTGAAGATCCCGGTCAGATGAAGCCATCAGGACCACATCATCTGCAAAAAGCAGAGACCTAATCCTGCGGTTGCCAAACCGGAACCCCTCAACGCCTTGACTGCGCCTAGAAATTCTGTCCATAAAAGTTATGAACAGAATCGGTGACAAAGGACAGCCTTGGCGGAGTCCAACCCTCACTGGAAATGTGTTCGACTTACTGCCGGCAATGCGGACCAAGCTCTGGCACTGATCGTACAGGGAACGGACCGCCACAATAAGACAGTCCGATACCCCATACTCTCTGAGCACTCCCCACAGGACTTCCCGAGGGACACGGTCGAATGCCTTCTCCAAGTCCACAAAGCACATGTAGACTGGTTGGGCAAACTCCCATGCACCCTCAAGAACCCTGCCGAGAGTATAGAGCTGGTCCACAGTTCCACGACCAGGACGAAAACCACACTGTTCCTCCTGAATCCGAGGTTCGACTATCCGACGTAGCCTCCTCTCCAGTACACCTGAATAAACCTTACCGGGAAGGCTGAGGAGTGTGATCCCACGATAGTTGGAACACACCCTCCGGTCCCCCTTCTTAAAGAGAGGAACCACCACACCGGTCTGCCAATCCAGAGGTACCGCCCCCGATGTCCACGCGATGCTGCAAAGTCTTGTCAACCAAGACAGCCCCACAGCATCCAGAGCCTTAAGGAACTCCGGGCGGATCTCGTCCACCCCTGGGGCCCTGCCACCGAGGAGCTTTTTAACTACCTCAGCGACCTCAGCCCCAGAAATAGGTGAGTCCACCACAGATTCCCCAGGCACTGCTTCCTCATAGGAAGACGTGTTGGTGGGATTGAGGAGGTCTTCGAAGTATTCCTTCCACCTATCCACAACATTCGCAGTCGAGGTCAGCAGAACACCATCCGCACCATACACGGTGTTGATAGTGCACTGTTTCCCCTTCCTGAGGCGGCGGACGGTGGTCCAGAATCGCTTCGAAGCCGTCCGGAAGTCGTTTTCCATGGCTTCCCCGAACTCTTCCCATGTCCGAGTTTTTGCCTCCGCGACCGCTGAAGCTGCACACCGCTTGGCCTGTCGGTACCTGTCCACTGCCTCCGGAGTCCTATGAGCCAAAAGGACCCGATAGGACTCCTTCTTCAGCTTGACGGCATCCCTCACCGCTGGTGTCCACCAAGGGGTTTTAGGATTGCCGCCCCGACAGGCACCAACTACCTTGCGGCCACAGCTCCGATCTGCCGCCTCGACAATAGAGGTGCGGAACATGGTCCACTCGGACTCAATGTCCAGCACCTCCCTCGTGACATGTTCAAAGTTCTTCCGGAGGTGGGAATTGAAACTTTGTCTGACAGGAGACTCTGCCAGACGTTCCCAGCAGACCCTCACAATGCGTTTGGGCCTCCCAGGTCTGTCCGGCATCCTCCCCCACCATCGCAGCCAACTCACCACCAGGTGGTGATCGGTAGAAAGCTCCGCCCCTCTCTTCACCCGAGTGTCCATAACATGAGGCCGCAAATCCGATGACACAACTACAAAGTCGATCATGGAACTGCGGCCTAGGGTGTCCTGGTGCCAAGTGCACATATGGACACCCTTATGCTTGAACATGGTGTTTGTTATGGACAATCCGTGACGAGCACAAAAGTCCAATAACAAAACACCACTCGGGTTCAGATCCGGGCGGCCATTCTTCCCAATCACGCCTCTCCAGGTTTCACTGTCGTTGCCAACGTGAGCGTTGAAGTCTCCCAGTAGGACAAGGGAATCACCCGGGGGAGCACTTTCCAGTACTCCCTCGAGCGTTCCCAAAAAGGGTGGGTACTCTGAACTGCTGTTTGGTGCATAAGCACAAACAACAGTCAGGACCCGTCCCCCCACCCGAAGGCGGAGGGAGGCTACCCTTTCGTCCACCGGGTTGAACTCCAACGTACAGGCTTTGAGCCGGGGGGAAACAAGAATTGCCACCCCAGCCCGTCGCCTCTCACTGCCGGCAACGCCAGAGTGGAAGAGGGTCCAATCCCTCTCGAGAGAAGTGGTTCCAGAGCCCTTGCTGTGCGTCGAAGTGAGTCCGACTATATCCAGCCGGAATTTCTCGACTTCGCGCACTAGCTCAGGCTCTTTCCCCCCCAGTGACGTGACGTTCCACGTCCCAAGAGCTAGCTTCTGTAGCCGAGGATCGGACCGCCTAGTGCCCTGCCTTCGGCTGTCGCCCAGCTCACAATGCACCCGACCTCTATGGCCCCTGCTATGGGTGGTGAGCCCATTGGAGGGGTGACCCACGTTGCCTCTTCGGGCTGTGCCCGGCCGAACCCCATGGGAACAGGCCCGGCCACCAGGCGCTCGCCATCGTGCCCCACCTCCGGGCCTGGCTCCAGAGGGGGGCCCCGGTGACCCGCGTCCGGGCGAGGGAAATCTGGGTCCATGATGTTTCTTCTTCATAAAGGTCTTCGAGCTGCTCTTTGTCTGATCCCTCACCTAGAACCTGTTTGCCTTGGGAGACCCTACCAGGGGGCTTTATGCCCCCGGACAACATAGCTCCTAGGATCATTGGGACACGCAAACTCCTCTACCACGATAAGGTTGCAGCTCAGAGAGGAGTAACATGCTTCAAAACTCACCAAATTTTACACACACATCAGTACTGGTGAAAATTGCGATCTAATAAAAAACAAACCCTAAAACTCAAAATTGCGCTTTAGCGCCCCCTAGGAAAAAACACAGACAAAACTGCTCCTAGGAAGAAAACACAGACAAAACTGCTTGTAACTTTCGTTAGAAATGTCATAGAGACATGAAAAAAAAACTTCTATGTAGGTCTGACTTAGACCTACATTTCATACACTCACATCCTTCAGCAAAAATCAATAAAAAGTTGGCAAAAACCCCTTCAAAACTAAATTTTCCTAAAAAATATCATTTTTGCCTCTTTAAGCTGTAATTTGACCCCCTTAAAATGCTTCAAAACTCACCAACGTGGACACACACATCAGGACTGGCGAAAATTGCCATCTAATTAAAAACCAAAACCCAAAACTCAAAATTACGCTCTAACGCCCCCTAGGAATAAAACACAGACAAAACTGCTCCTAGGAGGAAAACACAGACAAAATTGCTTGTAACTTCCGGTAGAAATGTCGTAGAGACATGAAACACAACCCTCTATGTAGGTCTCACTTAGACCTACATTTCATTAGTTAACATCCTTCAGCAAAAATCATCAGGAAGTTGGCAATCCCCCCTTCAAAACAAAAGTTTTGTAAAAACATGTCACCTTTTTTCAAACATTATCTCTTCTGAGCGCGTTTGTTGTGTCGGCTTCAAACTCCCACAGGGAAGAGACTGAACCCTTCTGATTAAAAGTTGCGCAAAGAGTTTTTCTAACTGCTCCGGGTTTGATTTTACGAGCCTTTTCCAGATGGCCGCTTAAAAGCAGGAAGCACCAGCGTGACCACACAATGCAGAGAAGGTAGGTGTTGTGCGGGTAAAGATATGTTGACTGGGTGAAAGAAGATGGCACCAGTTTGACTCCAAGATGCAGGGAAGGTAGGTAATGTGCAGGTAAAGATATGTTGAATGGGTAAAGGCAGGAAAGTCGGTCCCGTCTATCACTGCTTGCAGCTTTAAGTTGGTCTTTAATACATTTTCCGTGGATAAAAATCCCCCCCGATATACAAATTAGGGTTGTCTGAGTCCATTTTGTACCGCTTGTCCCTCATAATGTGTACAAAATAATAGGTGTATACATGACACAATATGTTACTGCATACGTCAGCAGACTAATTAGGAGTATCGCCATACTAATGAATCAAACACGGTATTAGATTCTGTTTGACGTCACGTGGTGACATTGCTGGTTTTACAAGCAGAGGAGCATGTTCAGCAGTGCACACACACAGAGTACGTACAAGCAGACACAGTGTGGAGACAGAAAAGGGAGAACGGATGCATTTTGGTGTAAAAAGTAAGGATGAAGATGAAGTAATAACACTGAAACACTACATAGCGACAGATAAAGTATGTTTTTTCAAGTAGCGTTATCACTGGAGGAGGAGGAATAGCTAAAAATGCTTCATTACACAAAGGATACAATGGCTCACCGAAGTCACAATGTAAACAAACGCCATGGGTGGATCTACACCTGACATCCACTGTATTGATACCAAGTATCTAGTCGATACGACTATGATTAAAATGATATTTATCATCATCGAAAAATAATTTTCCCTTTTTTTAAGATTAATACTGTTTATGAAGTCAGTAAATATGTCCCTGGACACATGAGGACTTTGAATATGACCAATGTATGATCCTTTTAAGTACTTGGTACCGGATCGATACCTAAATGTGTGGTATCATCCCAAACTAAAGTCAAGTATCAAAGAAGAGAAGAATAAGTGATTATTACATTTGAACAGAAGTGTAGATAGAACATGTTACAATAGAACACAGAACGACACCTACCCTTTACATCAGTATTTTTTAACCATATCATTACTGGTGTATTAGGTATTATTATTTTTTTGTATGATCCTGTAACTACTTGGTATCACATCGATACTTAAATGTGTGGTATCATCCAAAACTAACGTCAAGTATCAAAGAAGAGAAGAATAAGTGATTATTACATTTGAACAGAAGTGTAGATAGAACATGTTAAAATAATAAGTAAGCAGATATTAACAGTAAACGAATAAGTGGATTAATAATCCATTTTTTACAGTTTGTCCCTCATAATGTGTAGAAAATAATAGGTGTATAAATGACACAATATGTTACTGCAGATTAATTAGGAGTTTTTGTTTTGTTTACTTACTAATTCTCCTGATGGAACTCTCCTGAATGAATCAATAAAGTTCTATCTATCTATCTAGTAAAAGACAAGTTGTCTAGTATGTTCAACATTTTATTTAAGGACTAAATGACAATAGTAAACATGTGTCATGTACACTAAAATTTTTTCTTACAGTAAAGACGATAATGACATTTTTTGTGGTCCCCTTTATTTAGAAAAGTATCGAAATACGTTTTGGTACCGGTACTGGTACCAAAATATTGGTATCTGGACAACCCCGATCAGAACTGGCATTCTCCGCAGCCGACATTTGGTTCTGCAATGTCATATTTTGTTCAAATAAAGACAATAATGACCTTTTTTTATGGTCCCCTTTATTTAGAAAAGTATCAAAAAGTATGGTACCGGTACCAAAACATATGGAGACAACCCAACACTCTCCAAAATAAAAGCATGTAGGACTCAAGCTGGTATCGAATGGGATTGATACACCAAAAAGCTTCCAGTATGGGTGTGATATTGGATGTAAACAAACTTGTGTTTGGGACACCTGTCACTCAATTTTGAATTGATGACAACGTGACATCACCCCCGAATGGTGACATCACCCCTGAGTGGTGACATCACCCCCTAGTGGCCTGCTATGCAAATGACACTCATTTCTCTCCCACACTCCGCCCCCACCATCCACTCATTAAAAGTCTGTCCCCCATTAAAAGTGTGTGTGTGTGTGTGTGTGTGTGTGTGTGTGTGTGTGTGTGTGTGTGTGTGTGTGTGTGTGTGGACCAGCCAGCAGAGTCTGAGTGCTTGCTAGCGCCTCTAATTGGACTCCGCCGGGTCAGCCCCGGTCCACGGCGCGGCGGTTGATGGGCTGATGGGCCGCCACGCCGAGGTGTGCGCACACACACACACACACACACACACACACACACACACACACACACACACACACACACACACACACACACACACACACACACACACACACACACACACGCTGACTCGCAGCTACATCTCCATTCCACGGTCCTGAGCACAATTATGTTGTCAGAACTTGAGAACACACACTGGTTGTCATGATAGTGGTACTTAATGAATACTTAGGTCTACTACGCTACTGTATTTAATGTTGTCTTCATGGTGGTACTTAATGAATACTTTGGTCTACTACGCTACTGTATTTGATGTTGTCATTATGGTGGTACTTAATGAATACTTAGGTCTACTACACTACTGTATTTAATGTTGTCATTACTGAGGTGGTACTTAATGAATACTTAGGTCTACTACACTACTGTATTTAATGTTGTCATTATGGTGGTACTTGATGAATACTTAGGTCTACTACACTACTGTATTTAATGTTGTCATTACTGAGGTGGTACTTAATGAATACTTAGGTCTACTACACTACTGTATTTAATGTTGTCATTACTAAGGTGGTTCTTAATGAATACTTAGGTCTACTACACTACTGTATTTAATGTTGTCATGATGGTGGTACTTAATGAATACTTAGGTCTACTACACTACTGTATTTAATGTTGTCATTATGGTGGTACTTAATGAATACTTAGGTCTACTACACTACTGTATTTAATGTTGTCATGATGGTGGTACTTAATGAATACTTAGGTCTACTACACTACTGTATTTAATGTTGTCATTATGGTGGTACTTGATGAATACTTAGGTCTACTACACTACTGTACTTAATGTTGTCATTATGGTGGTACTTAATGAATACTTAGGTCTACTACACTACTGTATGTTAATGTTGTCATTATGGTGGTACTTAATGGATACTTAGGTCTACTACACTACTGTATTTAATGTTGTCATGATGGTGGTACTTAATGAATACTTAGGTCTACTACATTACTGTATTTAATGTTGTCTTTATGGTGGTACTTAATGAATACTTAGGTCTACTACATTACTGTATTTAATGTTGTCATTATGTTGGTACTTGATGAATACTTATATCTACTACACTACTGTTTTTAATGCTGTCATTAGGGTGGTACTTAATGAATACTTAGGTCTACTACACTACTGTATTTAATGTTGTCATCATGGTGGTACTTAATGAATACTTAGGTCTACTACACTACTGTATTTAATGTTGTCATGATGGTGGTACTTAATGAATACTTAGGTCTACTACACTACTGTATTTAATGTTGTCATTGTGGTGGTACTTAATGAATACTTAGGTCTACTACACTACTGTATTTAATGTTGTCATGATGGTGGTACTTAATGAATACTTAGGTCTACTACACTACTGTATTTAATGTTGTCATGATGGTGGTACTTAATGAATACTTAGGTCTACTACACTACTGTATTTAATGTTATCATTATGGTGGTACTTAATGAATACTTAGGTCTACTACACTACTGTATTTAATGTTGTCATGATGGTGGTACTTAATGAATACTTAGGTCTACTACACTACTGTATTTAATGTTGTCATTGTGGTGGTACTTAATGAATACTTAGGTCTACTACACTACTGTATTTAATGTTGTCATTATGGTGGTACTTGATGAATACTTAGGTCTACTACACTACTGTACTTAATGTTGTCATTATGGTGGTACTTAATGAATACTTAGGTCTACTACACTACTGTATTTAATGTTGTCATTATGGTGGTACTTAATGGATACTTAGGTCTACTACACTACTGTATTGAATGTTGTCATGATGGTGGTACTTGATGAATACTTAGGTCTACTACACTACTGTACTTAATGTTGTCATTATGGTGGTACTTAATGAATACTTAGGTCTACTACACTACTGTATTTAATGTTGTCATTATGGTGGTACTTAATGAATACTTAGGTCTACTACACTACTGTATTTAATGTTGTCATTATGGTGGTACTTGATGAATACTTAGGTCTACTACACTACTGTACTTAATGTTGTCATTATGGTGGTACTTAATGAATACTTAGGTCTACTACACTACTGTATGTTAATGTTGTCATTATGGTGGTACTTAATGGATACTTAGGTCTACTACACTACTGTATTTAATGTTGTCATGATGGTGGTACTTAATGAATACTTAGGTCTACTACATTACTGTATTTAATGTTGTCTTTATGGTGGTACTTAATGAATACTTAGGTCTACTACATTACTGTATTTAATGTTGTCATTATGTTGGTACTTGATGAATACTTATATCTACTACACTACTGTTTTTAATGCTGTCATTAGGGTGGTACTTAATGAATACTTAGGTCTACTACACTACTGTATTTAATGTTGTCATCATGGTGGTACTTAATGAATACTTAGGTCTACTACACTACTGTATTTAATGTTGTCATGATGGTGGTACTTAATGAATACTTAGGTCTACTACACTACTGTATTTAATGTTGTCATTGTGGTGGTACTTAATGAATACTTAGGTCTACTACACTACTGTATTTAATGTTGTCATGATGGTGGTACTTAATGAATACTTAGGTCTACTACACTACTGTATTTAATGTTGTCATGATGGTGGTACTTAATGAATACTTAGGTCTACTACACTACTGTATTTAATGTTATCATTATGGTGGTACTTAATGAATACTTAGGTCTACTACACTACTGTATTTAATGTTGTCATGATGGTGGTACTTAATGAATACTTAGGTCTACTACACTACTGTATTTAATGTTGTCATTGTGGTGGTACTTAATGAATACTTAGGTCTACTACACTACTGTATTTAATGTTGTCATTATGGTGGTACTTGATGAATACTTAGGTCTACTACACTACTGTACTTAATGTTGTCATTATGGTGGTACTTAATGAATACTTAGGTCTACTACACTACTGTATTTAATGTTGTCATTATGGTGGTACTTAATGGATACTTAGGTCTACTACACTACTGTATTGAATGTTGTCATGATGGTGGTACTTAATGAATACTTAGGTCTACTACACTACTGTATTTAATGTTGTCATGATGGTGGTACTTGATGAATACTTCGGTCTACTACACTACTGTATTTAATGTTGTCATCATGGTGGTACTTGATGAATACTTCGGTCTACTACACTACTGTATTTAATGTTGTCATAATGGTGGTACTTAATGAATACTTAGGTTTACTACACTACTGTATTTAATGTTGTCATGATGGTGGTACTTAATGAATACTTAGGTCTACTACACTACTGTATTTAATGTTATCATTATGGTGGTACTTAATGAATACTTAGGTCTACTACACTACTGTATTTAATGTTGTCATGATGGTGGTACTTAATGAATACTTAGGTCTACTACACTACTGTATTTAATGTTGTCATTGTGGTGGTACTTAATGAATACTTAGGTACACTACACTACGGTATTTTTAATTCTGTCATTATGTTGGTACTTAATGAATACTTAGGTCTACTACACTGCTGTATTTAATGTTGTCATTATGGTGGTACTTAATGAATACTTAGGTCTACTACACTGCTGTATTTAATGTTGTCATTATGGTGGTACTTAATGAATACTTAGGTCTACTACACTACTGTATTTAATGTTGTCATGATGGTGGTACTTGATGAATACTTCGGTCTACTACACTACTGTATTTAATGTTGTCATCATGGTGGTACTTAATGAATACTTAGGTCTACTACGCTACTGTATTTAATGTTGTCATTATGGTGGTACTTAATGAATACTTAGGTCTACTACGCTACTGTATTTAATGTTGTCATCATGGTGGTACTTAATGAATACTTAGGTTTACTACACTACTGTATTTAATGTTGTCATGATGGTGGTACTTAATGAATACTTAGGTCTACTACGCTACTGTATTTAATGTTGTCATCATGGTGGTACTTAATGAATACTTAGGTTTACTACACTACTGTATTTAATGTTGTCATTATGGTGGTACTTAATGAATACTTAGGTCTACTACACTACTGTATTTAATGTTGTCATCATGGTGGTACTTAATGAATACTTAGGTCTACTACACTACTGTATTTAATGTTGTCTTTATGGTGGTACTTAATGAATACTTAGGTCTACTACATTACTGTATTTAATGTTGTCATTATGTTGGTACTTGATGAATACTTATATCTACTACACTACTGTTTTTAATGCTGTCATTATGGTGGTACTTAATGAATACTTAGGTCTACTACACTGCTGTATTTAATGTTGTCATCATGGTGGTACTTAATGAATACTTAGGTCTACTACGCTACTGTATTTAATGTTGTCATCATGGTGGTACTTAATGAATACTTAGGTCTACTACACTACTGTATTTAATGTTGTCATTTTGGTGGTACTTAATGGATACTTAGGTCTACTACACTACTGTATTTAATGTTGTCATGATGGTGGTACTTAATGAATACTTAGGTCTACTACACTACTGTATTTAATGTTGTCATCATGGTGGTACTTAATGAATACTTAGGTTTACTACACTACTGTATTTAATGTTGTCATGATGGTGGTACTTAATGAATACTTAGGTCTACTACACTACTGTATTTAATGTTGTCATCATGGTGGTACTTAATGAATACTTAGGTCTACTACACTACTGTATTTAATGTTGTCATGATGGTGGTACTTAATGAATACTTAGGTCTACTACACTACTGTATTTAATGTTGTCATTGTGGTGGTACTTAATGAATACTTAGGTCTACTACACTACTGTATTTAATGTTGTCATGATGGTGGTACTTAATGAATACTTAGGTCTACTACACTACTGTATTTAATGTTGTCATGATGGTGGTACTTAATGAATACTTAGGTCTACTACACTACTGTATTTAATGTTGTCATTATGGTGGTACTTAATGAATACTTAGGTCTACTACACTACTGTATTTAATGTTGTCATGATGGTGGTACTTAATGAATACTTAGGTCTACTACACTACTGTATTTAATGTTGTCATGATGGTGGTACTTAATGAATACTTAGGTCTACTACACTACTGTATTTAATGTTGTCATTGTGGTGGTACTTAATGAATACTTAGGTCTACTACACTACTGTATTTAATGTTGTCATTATGGTGGTACTTGATGAATACTTAGGTCTACTACACTACTGTACTTAATGTTGTCATTATGGTGGTACTTAATGAATACTTAGGTCTACTACACTACTGTATTTAATGTTGTCATTATGGTGGTACTTAATGGATACTTAGGTCTACTACACTACTGTATTGAATGTTGTCATGATGGTGGTACTTAATGAATACTTAGGTACACTACACTACGGTATTTTTAATTCTGTCATTATGTTGGTACTTAATGAATACTTAGGTCTACTACACTGCTGTATTTAATGTTGTCATTATGGTGGTACTTAATGAATACTTAGGTCTACTACACTGCTGTATTTAATGTTGTCATTATGGTGGTACTTAATGAATACTTAGGTCTACTACACTACTGTATTTAATGTTGTCATTATGGTAGTACTTGATGAATACTTAGGTCTACTACACTACTGTATTTAATGTTGTCATGATGGTGGTACTTGATGAATACTTAGGTCTACTACACTGCTGTATTTAATGTTGTCATCATGGTGGTACTTAATGAATACTTAGGTCTACTACGCTACTGTATTTAATGTTGTCATCATGGTGGTACTTAATGAATACTTAGGTCTACTACGCTACTGTATTTAATGTTGTCATCATGGTGGTACTTAAAGAATACTTAGGTTTACTACACTACTGAATTTATGTTGTCATGATGGTGGTACTTAATGAATACTTAGGTCTACTACGCTACTGTATTTAATGTGGTCATTATGGTGGTACTTAATGAATACTTAGGTCTACTACACTACTGTATTTAATGTTGTCATTGTGGTGGTACTTAATGAATACTTAGGTCTACTACACTACTGTATTTAATGTTGTCATTATGGTGGTACTTAATGGATACTTAGGTCTACTACACTACTGTATTTAATGTTGTCATGATGGTGGTACTTAATGAATACTTAGGTCTACTACACTACTGTATTTAATGTTGTCTTTATGGTGGTACTTAATGAATACTTAGGTCTACTACATTACTGTATTTAATGTTGTCATTATGTTGGTACTTGATGAATACTTATATCTACTACACTACTGTTTTTAATGCTGTCATTATGGTGGTACTTAATGAATACTTAGGTCTACTACACTACTGTATTTAATGTTGTCATCATGTGGTACTTAATGAATACTTAGGTCTACTACACTACTGTATTTAATGTTGTCATTGTGGTGGTACTTAATGAATACTTAGGTCTACTACACTACTGTATTTAATGTTGTCATGATGGTGGTACTTAATGAATACTTAGGTCTACTACACTACTGTATTTAATGTTGTCATTGTGGTGGTACTTAATGAATACTTAGGTCTACTACACTACTGTATTTAATGTTGTCATGATGGTGGTACTTAATGAATACTTAGGTCTACTACACTACTGTATTTAATGTTGTCATGATGGTGGTACTTAATGAATACTTAGGTCTACTACACTACTGTATTTAATGTTATCATTATGGTGGTACTTAATGAATACTTAGGTCTACTACACTACTGTATTTAATGTTGTCATGATGGTGGTACTTAATGAATACTTAGGTCTACTACACTACTGTATTTAATGTTGTCATGATGGTGGTACTTAATAAATACTTAGGTCTACTACACTACTGTATTTAATGTTGTCATTGTGGTGGTACTTAATGAATACTTAGGTCTACTACACTACTGTATTTAATGTTGTCATTATGGTGGTACTTGATGAATACTTAGGTCTACTACACTACTGTACTTAATGTTGTCATTATGGTGGTACTTAATGAATACTTAGGTCTACTACACTACTGTATTTAATGTTGTCATTATGGTGGTACTTAATGGATACTTAGGTCTACTACACTACTGTATTGAATGTTGTCATGATGGTGGTACTTAATGAATACTTAGGTACACTACACTACGGTATTTTTAATTCTGCCATTATGTTGGTACTTAATGAATACTTAGGTCTACTACACTGCTGTATTTAATGTTGTCATTATGGTGGTACTTAATGAATACTTAGGTCTACTACACTGCTGTATTTAATGTTGTCATTATGGTGGTACTTAATGAATACTTAGGTCTACTACACTACTGTATTTAATGTTGTCATTATGGTAGTACTTGATGAATACTTAGGTCTACTACACTACTGTATTTAATGTTGTCATGATGGTGGTACTTGATGAATACTTCGGTCTACTACACTACTGTATTTAATGTTGTCATCATGGTGGTACTTAATGAATACTTAGGTCTACTACGCTACTGTATTTAATGTTGTCATCATGGTGGTACTTAATGAATACTTATGTTTACTACACTACTGTATTTAATGTTGTCATGATGGTGGTACTTAATGAATACTTAGGTCTACTACGCTACTGTATTTAATGTGGTCATTATGGTGGTACTTAATGAATACTTAGGTCTACTACACTACTGTATTTAATGTTGTCATTGTGGTGGTACTTAATGAATACTTAGGTCTACTACACTACTGTATTTAATGTTGTCATTATGGTGGTACTTGATGAATACTTAGGTCTACTACACTACTGTACTTAATGTTGTCATTATGGTGGTACTTAATGAATACTTAGGTCTACTACACTACTGTATTTAATGTTGTCATTATGGTGGTACTTAATGAATACTTAGGTCTACTACACTACTGTATTTAATGTTGTCATGATGGTGGTACTTAATGAATACTTAGGTCTACTACACTACTGTATTTAATGTTGTCTTTATGGTAGTACTTGATGAATACTTAGGTCTACTACACTACTGTATTTAATGTTGTCATGATGGTGGTACTTGATGAATACTTAGGTCTACTACACTACTGTATTTAATGTTGTCATGATGGTGGTACTTAATGAATACTTAGGTCTACTACACTACTGTATTTAATGTTATCATTATGGTGGTACTTAATGAATACTTAGGTCTACTACACTACTGTATTTAATGTTGTCATGATGGTGGTACTTAATGAATACTTAGGTCTACTACACTACTGTATTTAATGTTGTCATGATGGTGGTACTTAATGAATACTTAGGTCTACTACACTACTGTATTTAATGTTGTCATTGTGGTGGTACTTAATGAATACTTAGGTCTACTACACTACTGTATTTAATGTTGTCATTATGGTGGTACTTAATGGATACTTAGGTCTACTACACTACTGTATTGAATGTTGTCATGATGGTGGTACTTAATGAATACTTAGGTCTACTACACTGCTGTATTTAATGTTGTCATTATGGTGGTACTTAATGAATACTTAGGTCTACTACACTACTGTATTTAATGTTGTCATGATGGTGGTACTTAATGAATACTTAGGTCTACTACACTACTGTATTTAATGTTGTCATGATGGTGGTACTTAATGAATACTTAGGTCTACTACACTACTGTATTTAATGTTGTCATTGTGGTGGTACTTAATGAATACTTAGGTCTACTACACTACTGTATTTAATGTTGTCATTATGGTGGTACTTAATGGATACTTAGGTCTACTACACTACTGTATTGAATGTTGTCATGATGGTGGTACTTAATGAATACTTAGGTACACTACACTACGGTATTTTTAATTCTGTCATTATGTTGGTACTTAATGAATACTTAGGTCTACTACACTGCTGTATTTAATGTTGTCATTATGGTGGTACTTAATGAATACTTAGGTCTACTACACTGCTGTATTTAATGTTGTCATTATGGTGGTACTTAATGAATACTTAGGTCTACTACACTACTGTATTTAATGTTGTCATTATGGTAGTACTTGATGAATACTTAGGTCTACTACACTACTGTATTTAATGTTGTCATGATGGTGGTACTTGATGAATACTTCGGTCTACTACACTACTGTATTTAATGTTGTCATTATGGTGGTACTTAATGAATACTTAGGTCTACTACACTACTGTATTTAATGTCATGATGGTGGTACTTGATGAATACTTAGGTCTACTACACTACTGTATTTAATGTTGTCATCATGGTGGTACTTAATGAATACTTAGGTCTACTACGGTACTGTATTTAATGTTGTTATTATGGTGGTACTTAATGAATACTTAGGTCTACTACACTACTTTATTGAATGTTGTCATGATGGTGGTACTTAATGAATACTTAGGTACACTACACTACGGTATTTTTAATTCTGTCATTATGTTGGTACTTAATGAATACTTAGGTCTACTACACTGCTGTATTTAATGTTGTCATTATGGTGGTACTTAATGAATACTTAGGTCTACTGCACTACTGTATTTAAAAGTCATTATGGTAGTACTTGATGAATACTTAGGTCTACTACACTACTGTATTTAATGTTGTCATTATGGTGGTACTTAATGAATACTTAGGTCTACTACACTACTGTATTTAATGTTGTCATTATGATAGTACTTGATGAATACTTCGGTCTACTACACTACTGTATTTAATGTTGTCATTATGGTGGTACTTAATGAATACTTAGGTCTACTACACTACTGTATTTAATGTTGTCATTATGGTGGTACTTAATGAATACTTAGGTCTACTACACTACTGTATTTAATGTTGTCATTATGGTGGTACTTAATGAATACTTAGGTCTACTACACTACTGTATTTAATGTTGTCATTGTGGTGTACTTGATGAATACTTAGGTCTACTACACTAATGTATTTAATGTTGTCATTATGGTGGTACTTAATGAATACTTAGGTCTACTACACTACTGTATTTAATGTTGTCATGATGGTGGTACTTAATGAATACTTCGGTCTACTACACTACTGTATTGAATGTTGTCATGATGGTGGTACTTAATGAATACTTAGGTCTACTACACTACTGTATTTAATGTTGTCATTATGGTGGTACTTAATGAATACTTAGGTCTACTACACTACTGTATTTAATGTTGTCATGAGGTGGTACTTAATGAATACTTAGGTCTACTACACTACTGTATTTAATGTTGTCATTATGGTGGTACTTAATGAATACTTAGGTCTACTACACTACTGTATTTAATGTTGTCATTATGGTGGTACTTAATGAATACTTAGGTCTACTACACTACTGTATTTAATGTTGTCATTGTGGTGGTACTTGATGAATACTTAGGTCTACTACACTAATGTATTTAATGTTGTCATTATGGTGGTACTTAATGAATACTTAGGTCTACTACACTACTGTATTTAATGTTGTCATGATGGTGGTACTTAATGAATACTTCGGTCTACTACACTACTGTATTGAATGTTGTCATGATGGTGGTACTTAATGAATACTTAGGTCTACTACACTACTGTATTTAATGTTGTCATTATGGTGGTACTTAATGAATACTTAGGTCTACTACACTACTGTATTTAATGTTGTCATGATGGTGGTACTTAATTAATACTTAGGTCTACTACACTACTGTATTTAATGTTGTCATGATGGTGGTACTTAATGAATACTTAGGTCTACTGCACTACTGTATTTAATGTTGTCATTATGGTGGTACTTAATGAATACTTAGGTCTACTATACTACTGTATCTCAATATTAGATAACGGACTAATTTTGGTAAAGGACGTCTACAGAGTTTCAGAGGAAGACCTTTTGTATGCTGTTTGTAAACATTCCATGAACATGGGGGGAAAAATGCGTGCGTTAACACATCAAACCTTATCAGCCAGCTGAAACATCAACATCACAATGTCAATCGTGAGGAACGTCTTCACTGCCTCAGAGGAGGACTTTTGCGTGCTATTTGTGACAAACAATTGGCAAACATTCCACCAGGAGACAAAAAAAATCCCCATCACGCATCAACACATCAAACCTTATCAGTCAGCTGAAATGCCAGCATGCTACTATATTTGACATTAGTGTTTTACAAACCCCGTTTCCATATGAGTTGGGGAAATTGTGTTAGATGTAAATATAAACAGAATACAATGATTTGCAAATCCTTTTTCAAGCCATATTCAGTTAAATATGCTACAAAGACAACATATTTGATGTTCAAACTCATAAAACATTTTTTTTTTTGCAAATAATAATTAACTTAGAATTTCATGCTGCAACATGTGCCAAAGTAGTTGGGAAAGGGCATGTTCACCACTGTGTTACATCACCTTTTCTTTTAACAACACTCAATAAATGTTTGAGAACTGAGGAAACTAATTGTTGAAGCTTTGAAAGTGGAATTCTTTCCCATTTTTGTTTTATGTAGAGCTTCAGTCCTTCAACAGTCCGGGGTCTCCGCTGTCGTATTTTACGCTACATAATGCGCCACACATTTTCCATGGGAGACAGGTCTGGACTGCAGGCGGGCCAGGAAAGTACCCGCACTCTTTTTTTACAAAGCCACGCTGTTGTAACACGTGCTGAATGTGGCTTGGCATTGTCTTGCTGAAAATAAGCAGGGGCGACCATGAAAAAGACGGCGCTCAGATGGCAGCATATGTTGCTCCAAAACCTGTATGTACCTTTCAGCATTAATGGTGCCTTCACAGATGTGTAAGTTACCCATGCCTTGGGCACTAATGCACCCCCATACCATCACACATGCTGGCTTTTAAACCCTAGAAACAATCCGGATAGTTCTTTTCCTCTTTAGTCCACAGTTTCCAAAAACAATTTGAAACGTGGACCTCGTCAGACCGCAGGACACTTTTCCACTTTGCATCAGTCCATCTTAGATGACCTCGGGCCCAGCCAAGCCGGTGGAGTTTCAGGGTGTTGTTGATAAAATGGCGTTGGCTTCGCATAGTAGAGTTTTAACTTGCACTTACAGATGTAGCGACCAACTGTAGTTACTGACAGTGGTTTTCCGAAGTGTTCCTGAGCCCATGTGGTGATATCCTTTACACACCGATGTGGCTATTTGATGCAGTAGCGCCTGAGGGATCAGAGTTGCGTAATATCATGGCATACGTGGAGTGTATCACACATGCTGGCTTTAGAACGTTGTGTCGATAACAGTCTGGATGGTTCGCTGCCCCCTTAGGTCCGGATGACACCATGTCGAATATTTCCAAAAGCAATTTGAAATGTGGGACTCGTCAGACCACGGAACACTTTTCCACTCTGCATCAGTCCATCTTTGATGATCTCGGGCCCAGAGAAGCTGACGGCGTTTCTGGATGTTGTTGATAAATGGCTTTTCGCTTTGGCATAGAAGAGCTTTAACTTGCACTTACAGATGTAGCGACCAACTGTATTTAGTGACAGTGGTTTTCCGAAGTGTTCCTGAGCCCATGTGGTGATATCCTTTCCACACCGATGTGGCTATTTGATGCAGTAGCGCCTGAGGGATCCAAGTTGTGTAATATCATGGCTTACGTGCAGTGATTTCTCCAGATTCTCTGAAGCTTTTTATGATATTATGGAGAGTAGATGTTGAAATCCCTAAATTTCTTGCAATTGCACTTTGAGAAACGTTTTTCTCAAACTGTTTGACTATTTGCTCACCGCAGTTGTGGACAAAGGGGTGTACCTCGCCCCATCCTTTCTTGTGAAAGACTGAGCATTTTCTAGGAAGCTGTTTTTATACCCAATCACGGCACCCACACTGTTCCCAATTAGCCTGCACACCTGTGGGATGTGCCAAATAAGTGTTTGATGAGCATTCCTCAACTTTATCAGTATTTATTGCCACCTTTCCCAACTTCTTTGTCACGTGTTGCTGGCATTAAATTATAAAGATAATGAATATTTGGAAAAATATTTGCATAAAAAAAAAATGTTTATCAGTTTGAACATCAAATATGTTGTCTTTGTAGCATATTCAACTGAATATGGGTTGAAAATGATTTGCAAAATGTGAGTGTGAATGTTGTCTGTCTATCTGTGTTGGCCCTGTGATGAGGTGGCGACTTGTCCAGGGTGTACCCTGCCTTCCGCCCGATTGTAGCTGAGATGGGCGCCAGCGCCCCCCCGCAACCCCGAAAGGGAATAAGCGGTAGAAAATGGATGGATGGATGTATTTTGTTTATATTTACATCTAACATAATTTCCCAACTCATATGGAAACGGGGTTTGCCAGTGATGATGTCACTAAGACCCCACCGCTGATGATGTCACTAAGACCCCACCACTGATGATGTCACTAAGACCCCACCGCTGATGATGTCACTAAGACCCCACCACTGATGATGTCACTAAGACCCCACCCGCTGATGATGTCACTAAGACCCCCACCACTGATGATGTCACTAAGACCCCACCACTGATGATGTCACTAAGACCCCGCCACTGATGATGTCACTAAGACCCCGCCACTGATGATGTCACTAAGACCCCACCGCTGTTGATGTCACTAAGACCCATCCGCTGATGATGTCACTAAGACCCCACCACTGATGATGTCACTAAGACCCCACCACTGATGATGTCACTAAGACCCCACCACTGATGATGTCACTAAGACCCTGCCACTGATGATGTCACTAAGACCCCACCACTGATGATGTCACTAAGACCCCACCACTGATGATGTCACTAAGACCCCGCCACTGATGATGTCACTAAGACCCCGCCACTGATGATGTCATTAAGACCCCCAACACTGATGATGTCACTAAGACCCCACCACTGATGATGTCACTAAGACCCCGCCACTGATGATGTCACTAAGACCGCACCACTGATGATGCCACTAAGACCCCACCACTGATGATGTCACTAAGACCCCGCCACTGATGATGTCACTAAGACCCCGCCACTGATGATGTCACTAAGACCCCACCGCTGTTGATGTCACTAAGACCCATCCGCTGATGATGTCACTAAGACCCCACCACTGATGATGTCACTAAGACCCCACCACTGATGATGTCACTAAGACCCCACCACTGATGATGTCACTAAGACCGCACCACTGATGATGCCACTAAGACCCCACCACTGATGATGTCACTAAGACCCCGCCACTGATGATGTCACTAAGACCCCGCCACTGATGATGTCACTAAGACCCCACCGCTGATGATGTCACTAAGACCCCACCGCTGATGATGTCACTAAGACCCCACCACTGATGATGTCACTAAGACCCCACCACTGATGATGTCACTAAGACCCCGCCACTGATGATGTCACTAAGACCCCGCCACTGATGATGTCACTAAGACCCCACCACTGATGATGTCACTAAGACCCCACCACTGATGATGTCACTAAGACCCCACCACTGATGATGTCACTAAGACCCCGCCACTGATGATGTCACTAAGACCCCGCCACTGATGATGTCACTAAGACCCCGCCACTGATGATGTCACTAAGACCCCACCACTGATGATGTCACTAAGACCCCACCACTGATGATGTCACTAAGACCCCACCACTGATGATGTCACTAAGACCCCGCCACTGATGATGTCACTAAGACCCCACCACTGATGATGTCACTAAGACCCCACCACTGATGATGTCACTAAGACCCCGCCACTGATGATGTCACTAAGACCCCACCACTGATGATGTCACTAAGACCCCACCACTGATGATGTCACTAAGACCCCACCACTGATGATGTCACTAAGACCCCGCCACTGATGATGTCACTAAGACCCCACCACTGATGATGTCACTAAGACCCCGCCACTGATGATGTCACTAAGACCCCGCCACTGATGATGTCATTAAGACCCCACCACTGCTGATGTCACTAAGACCCCACCACTGATGATGTCACTAAGACCCCACCACTGATGATGTCACTAAGACCGCACCACTGATGATGTCACTAAGACCCCACCACTGATGATGTCACTAAGACCCTGCCACTGATGATGTCACTAAGACCCCACCACTGATGATGTCACTAAGACCCTGCCACTGATGATGTCATTAAGACCCCACCACTGATGATGTCATTAAGACCCCACCACTGATGATGTCACTAAGACCCCACCGCTGATGATGTCACTAAGACCCCGCCACTGATGATGTCACTAAGACCCCACCACTGATGATGTCATCCCTGTGAGCTGCAATCAAAAGGCCAGCAGGCCCAAGAATCATGGAGTCCTCTCATTCTCCTCCCGTCTCTTCATCCTGTCTTCTACTCCCATCTCCTCATCCCATCTCCTCATCCCGTCTCCTCATCCCGTCTCCTCATCCCGTCTCTTCATCCTGTCTTCTACTCCCATCTCCTCATCCCGTCTCCTCATCCCGTCTCTTCATCCCATCTCCTCATCTCGTCTCCTCCTCATCCCGTCTCTTCATCCTGTCTTCTACTCCCATCTCCTCATCCCATCTCCTCATCCCGTCTCTTCATCCTGTCTTCTACTCCCATCTCCTCATCCCATCTCCTCATCCCATCTTCTACTCCCATCTTCTACACCCATCTCCTCATCCCATCTCCTTCTCCCGTCTCCACCTCCCGTCTCCTCATCCCGTCTTCTACTCCCGTCTCTTCATCCCATCTCCTCATCTCTTCTTCTCCTCCCATCTTCTACTCCCATCTCCTCCTCCTGTCTTCTACTCTCGTCTCTTCATCCCCTCTCCTCATCCGTCTCCTCCTCCTATCTTCTACTCCCATCTCCTCCTCCCATCTCCTCATCCTGTCTCCTCATCTCGTCTCCTCCTTCCATCTCCTCATCCTGTCTCTTCATCCCATCTCCTCATCCGTCTCCTCCTCCCGTCTCCTCCTCCCGTCTTCTACTCCCGTCTCTTCATCCCATCTCCTCATCTCGTCTTCTCCTCCGATCTCCTCATCCCATCTTCTACTCCCATCTCCTCCTCCCGTCTTCTACTTCCGTCTCCACCTTCCGTCTCCTCATCCCATCTTTTACTCCCGTCTTCTACTCCTGTCTCTTCATCCCATCTCCTCATCTCTTCTTCTCCTCCCATCTTATACTCCCATCTCCTCCTCCTGTCTTCTACTCTCGTCTCTTCATCCCATCTCCTCATCTCGTCTCCTCCTCATCCCGTCTCATCATCCCGTCTCTTCATCCCCTCTCCTCATCCGTCTCCTCCTCTACCTTCTACTCCCATCTCCTCCTCCCATCTCCTCGTCCCGTCTCCTCATCTCGTCTCCTCCTTCCATCTTCTACTCCCATCTTCTACACCCATCTCCTCATCCCGTCTCCTTCTCTCATCTCCTCATCCCATCTTCTACTCCCATCTCCTCCTCCCATCTCCTCATCCCGTCTCTTCATCCCCTCTCCTCATCCGTCTCCTCCTCCTATCTTCTACTCCCATCTCCTCCTCCCATCTCCTCCTCCCATCTCCTCATCCTGTCTCCTCATCTCGTCTCCTCCTTCCATCTTCTACTCCCATCTTCTACACCCATCTCCTCATCCTGTCTCCTTCTCTCGTCTCCTCATCCCATCTTCTACTCCCATCTCCTCATCCGGTCTCTTCATCCCATCTCCTCATCCGTCTCCTCCTCCTATTTTCTACTCCCATCTCCTCATCCTGTCTCCTCATCCTGTCTCCTCATCTCGTCTCCTCCTTCCATCTTCTACTCCCATCTTCTACACCCATCTCCTCATCCTGTCTCCTTCTCTCGTCTCCTCATCCCATCTTCTACTCCCATCTCCTCATTCGGTCTCTTCATCCCATCTCCTCATCCGTCTCCTCCTCCTATTTTCTACTCCCATCTCCTCCTCCCATCTCCTCGTCCCATCTCCTCATCTCGTCTCCTCCTCCTATTTTCTACTCCCATCTCCTCATCCCATCTCCTCATCCCGTCTCCTTCTCTCGTCTCCTCCTCCCGTCTTCTACTCCCGTCTCTTCATCCCATCTCCTCATCTCGTCTTATCCTCCGATCTCCTCATCCCATCTTCTACTCCCATCTCCACCTCCCGTCTCCTCATCCCGTCTTCTACTCTCGTCTCTTCATCCCATCTCCTCATCTCGTCTTTTCCTTCCGTCTCCTCATCCCATCTTTTACTCCCGTCTTGT
>NC_084616.1:8745585-8760585 GCF_033978795.1 Nerophis ophidion
TATATATACACACATCTGTATATATATATATATATATACACACATACATATATATATATATATATATGTATATATATACATATACATGTATATATATACATACATATACATGTTTATATATATGTATATACATATATGTATATATACATATATGTATATATATACACACATCTGTATATATATATACATATACATACACACATACATATATATATATACATTTTATATATATATATATATATATATATATATATACATATATATATATGCACACACACTGAATGTATACATGTATATATACATATACATAGAGGAAATATTCCAAGGTGAAAGCTCCTTGAAAGCATGAAATCATGTCAACCGTGAGGCAGGTGAGGCTCCTTCCCACAATGCACTCTGGCGTGTCATGAAGGTGTTTCCAGCGCGGCCACAAAAGCTGCTCTCATTTCTTTCTGTGCCACAAGACTAATGTCTCCATTTCAGCTGAGAGAAACCCGACGGATGGCTGAGCGCGGCCAGGAAGAAACTCTCTCTGCCGTGACCCAAGACAAGAGGGAAGAACAATCCCGCCCTCACCAGTTAATGCCAAGGCTTCGCTTCTTTTTTTTTTTTTTTGCGGGGCTGTTGCCACGGTAACCGGCCCAGCTCTGACCTCAGGAACAACCCCTCATGTACGACCACCATCAAAAGCCCTCGCCGCTGGATGGCCACACCTCCGGCCGCTGCCTCCATTTTTAATGAGCCAGAAGAACCATCGATCAGCCGCACAAGGCGGGAGGGAGTTGGCCCAAGAAGAGGACAAAGAAGAGCAAACACTCAAAGGAGGAAAGAAAGCCAGCCCCTCCCCCACCCTGCCTGCATTCCCTCGCACTGCTCATGATGATAACTGCCACCTGGCGTGAAGAGGATGACCAAGGCAACTTGAAATAATCCACCAACAATAATCTCAGTCTGTTTATTTGTTTTATTGTGAAAGGTGGTGGTTATTGTTAATGAGGAGAAAATGGAATTACGAGTACGGCATGTACAGTCTATTGCAAATGTGCTTGTGTACGAAAAAATTGGGCATACTTGTGTGGATTATTTTGAGTCTGTTTATTTTTTCCGATTGTGAAAGGTGGTGGTTATTGTCCACCGGGAGAAATTGATTTACGGGTGGGCATGTACAGTATATTGCAAATTTGCTTGTGTATGAAAATGTGAGCATACCCTGGAATTTGATGTTGTGGATTATTTTGAGTCTATTTATCAATTTTTTTTATTGTGAAAGGTGGTGGTTTTTGTCAACCGGGAGAAATTGAATTACGGGTGCGGCATGTACAGTATGTTGCAAATGTGCTCGTGTATGAAAATGTGAGCATACCCTGGAATTTGATGTTGTGGATTATTTTGAGTCTATTTATCAATTTTTTTTATTGTGAAAGGTGGTGGTTATTGACAACCTGGAGAAATTGAATTACGGGTGCGGCATGTACAGTATATTGCAAATGTGCTTGTGTATGAAAATGTGAGCATACTGTGGAATTTGATGTGGATTATTTTGAGTCTGTTTATCAGTTTTTTTTTATTGTGAAAGGTGGTGGTTATTGTCAACGAGGAGAAATTGATTTACGGGTGCGGCATGTACACTATATTGCAAATGGGCTTGTGTATGAAAACGTGAGCATACTGTGGAATTTGATGTTGTGGATTATTTTGAGTCTATTTATCAATTTTTTTTATTGTGAAAGGTGGTGGTTATTGTCAACCGGGAGAAATTGAATTACGGGTGCGGCATGTACAGTATGTTGCAAATGTGCTCGTGTATGAAAATGTGAGCATACCCTGGAATTTGATGTTGTGGATTATTTTGAGTCTATTTATCAATTTTTTTTATTGTGAAAGGTGGTGGTTATTGACAACCTGGAGAAATTGAATTACGGGTGCGGCATGTACAGTATATTGCAAATGTGCTTGTGTATGAAAATGTGAGCATACTGTGGAATTTGATGTTGTGGATTATTTTGAGTCTGTTTATCAGTTTTTTTTTATTGTGAAAGGTGGTGGTTATTGTCAACGAGGAGAAATTGATTTACGGGTGCGGCATGTACACTATATTGCAAATGTGCTTGTGTATGAAAATGTAAGCATACTGTGGAATTTGATGTTGTGGATTATTTTGAGTCTATTTATCATTTTTTTTTATTGTGAAAGGTGGTGGTTATTGTCAACGAGGAGAAATTGATTTACGGGTGCAGCATGTACAGTATATTGCAAATGTGCTTGTGTATGAAAATGTGAGCATACTGTGGAATTTGATGTTGTGGATTATTTTGAGTCTGTTTATCAGTTTTTTTTATTGTGAAAGGTGGTGGTTATTGTCAACCATGAGAAATTGAATTACGAGTACGGCATGTACAGTATATTGCAAATGTGCTTGTGTATGAAAATGTGAGCATAGCAAGGAATTTGATGTTGTGGATTATTTTGAGTCTGTTTATCTATTGTTTTATTGTGAAAGGTGGTGGTTATTGTCAACCGGGACAAATGGAATTACGAGTGCGGCATTTACAGTATATTGCGGATGTGCTTGTGTATGAAAAAACTGGGCATACTTGTGTGGATTATTTTGAGTATGTTTTTTTTTTTATTGTGAAAGGTGGTGGTTATTGTCAATGAGGAGGGAATGGAATTAATAGTGCGTCATGTACAGTATATTGCAAATGTGCTACTGTATTAAAAAATGGGGATACTTTTGTGGATTATTTTGAGTCTATGTTTTTTTTTATTATGAAAGGTGGTGGTTATTGTCAGCCGGGAGAAATGGAATTACCAGTTTGGCATGTACAGTATAATGCGGATGTGCTTGTGTATGAAAAAGTGAGCGTTATTTTGTAAATTTATTTTAGTCTGTTTATTTTTTAATTTTTTTTGTGAAAGGTGGTGGTTATTGTCAACCGGGAGAAATGGAATTACGAGTGCGGCATGTAGCGTACATTGCGAATGTGTTTGTGTATAAAAAATTGGGCATACTTTTGAGGTTGTTTTTATTGTGAAAGGTGGTGGTTATTGTCAACCGGGACAAATGGAATTACAACCGAGCATACTCTGGAGTTTGATTTTGTGGTTTATTTTGAGTGTTTATTTTGTGCTTATAGACGTGTTTAATCCACCAGGCAATGGCATCGCTCCAACCGCCAGTTATTAATGATAGCTGCACCATTGTGTAGCAGGAATAAAAGAAAAACACTTAACATATTTGTTTAAGAACACCACGAAAACATGCAATAATACTCAACAAAGACACGTTGTAAAATCAACAAGGCAATTCAATCGCTCCAACTGCCAGTTATTAATGATAGCTGCAACATTGTTTAGCAGGAATAAAAGAAACAACATAAAATACTCCTCTAAAAACACTGGACATTTGCATGTGCACAAAAAAAAGCACTGATAATCAACACAGACATGTTGTATAATCAACCAGGCAATGCATCTGCTCCAACCACCAGTTATTAATGATAGCTGCAACATTGTTTAGCAGCAATAAGACAAAAACACTTAAAATATATTTTTAAGCACGCCATACTTTTGGACAAGCACAAAAACATGCACTTATACTCAACACAGACATGTTGTATAATCAACCAGGCAATGCGATCGCTCCAACCGCCAGTTATTAATGATAGCTGCAACATTGTGTAGCAGGAATATAAGAAAAACACTTAAAATATTTGTTAAGTACACTACGAAAAATTGCACTAATACTCAACATGTACATGTTGTATTATCAACCAGGCAATGCATCTGCTCCAACCACCAGTTATTAATGATAGCTGCAACATTGTGTAGCAGCAATAAGACAAAAACACTTAAAATATCTGTTTAAGCACGCCATACTTTTGGACAAGCACAAAAACATGCACTGATACTCAGAAACATGTTGTATACTCAACCAAGCAATGCGATCCCTCCAACCGCCAGTTATTAATGATAGTTGCAACATTTTGTAGCAGGAATAAAAAAAAAAAACACCTAAAATATTTTTTTAAGAACATAACAAAAACATGCACTGATACTCAACAGAGACATGTTGTATAATCAACCAGGCAATGCGATGGCTCCAACCGCCAGTTATTAATGATAGTTGCAACATTGTGTAGCAGGAATAAAAATAAAAAAAAAACACCTAAAATATTTGTTTAGGAACACCACGAAAACATGCACTGATACTCAACAGAGACATGTTGTATAATCAACCAGGCGATGCGATCGCTCCAACCGCCAGTTATTAATGATAGCTGCAATATTGTGTAGCGGCAATAAAAATAAAAAAAACACTTAAAATATTTGTTAAAGAACACCACAAAAACATGCCTTAATACTCAACATAGACATGTTGTATAATCAACCAGGCAATGGCATTGCTCCAACCGCCAGTTATTAATGATAGCTGCAGCATTGTGTAGCAGGAATAAAACAAAAACACTTAAAATATCTGTTTAAGTACGCCATACTTTTGGACAAGCACAAAAACATGCACTGATACTCAACAGAGACATGTTGTATAATCAACCAGGCAATGCGATTGCTCGACCCACCAGTTATTAATGATAGCTGCAACATTTTGTAGCAGGAATAAAAATAAAAAAACACTTAAAATATTTGTTTAGGAACACCACGAAAACATACACAGATACGCAACAGAGACATGTTGTATAATCAACCAGGCAATGCGATCGCTCCAACCGCCAGTTATTAATGATAGCTGCAACATTGTGTAGCAGGAATAAAAATGAAAAAAAACACCTAAAATATTTGTTTAGGAACACCACGAAAACATGCACTGATACTCAACACAGACATGTTGTATAATCAACCAGGCAATGGCATCGCTCCAACCGCCAGTTATTAATGATAGCTGCAACATTGTGTAGCGGCAATAAAAAAAAAAAAAACACTTAAAATATTAGTTGAAAACATGCACTGATACTGAACACTGACATGTCATCATCATGTCAATCAGGCATGGCGATCCCTCCCACTGCCAGTTATTAATGACAACTGCCGCCTTGCATGAGAACAATAAACACAACCGTGTAATTTGCATGATCCCAGGAATAATATTTGAATTCTCTTCAGGACAGTCACGGACTTGCCTTTTATTTTGGAGGGCAGCGCCGAGAAGTGCCAGACTAAATAAATCCAACACATTACAAAATGATTTAGCGGAAAGGAGCTCTTGAGCGCCTCCCGTGACTGCCAGCGCCCGCAATCCTTCTTGCCGCACGCTCCACACGCACACATTCTTACGGCGTCCGGGTTGGCGGCGAGCGGAAACATCCGGAATGTAGCGGCGGAGGAAAAGTGACATGTTTTCCTGTGGTTTCAGCCGCCAACTTATTACATCTTTCATGGAGACTTCGGCGCTGGCTGCCAGGACGGCGAGCAATTAGAGCGTCTCACATGAGGAGATTAGTCCCCGAAATGCTCGCCAGCGTTCCCTCGCCAGACATGAAATACGTTTGCGGCGTGCAAGACAACATCTCGCTGCACGGGAACGTTTCAACTTGAACACATTTGCATAATTGGAGCTTATTTGTACGACTTATAGTTCTTGAAGACGCAGCTCTCGGTGCACCGTGGATCATTTTGAGTCTGTCTGTACATTTTTTCTTCGTGAAAGGTGGTGGTTATTGTCAACAACTAGTGGGAGAAGAAATGGCATCATGACTGTGGCGTTGTCAGTGTGATCGTGCATGAGCAAGGAGCGCACGTCGTGGACTTTAAATTGATTCAGATTATTTTGAGCCTTTCTGGTGTTTTTTATTGTGAAAGGTGGTGGTTATTGTCAACCGGGGGAAATGGGATTACGAGTGCAGCATCTACAGTACAGTACATTGCAGATGTACTTGTGTATGAAAAAGTGAGTATACTGTGGATTAATGTGAGCCTTTCTGGTTATTTTTATTGTGAAAGGTGGTGGTTAATGTCAACAACTGGCGGGTGGAGAAATGGCACTACGAGTGTGGCATTGTCAGTGTGATCGTGCATGAACAAGGAGCGCACGCCGTGGATTTTAAATTGAACTGGATTATTTTGAGCCTTTCTGGTGGTTTTTATTGTGAAAGGTGGTGGTTATTGTCAACAACTGGCGGGAGGAGAAATGGCACTAGGACTGTGGCGTTGTCAGTGTGATCGTGCATGAGCAAGGAGCGCACGCCGTGGACTTAAAATTTAACTGGATTATTTTGAGCCTTTCTGGTGGTTTTTATAGTGAAAGGTGGTGGTTATTGTCAAACAGGGGAAATGGGATTACGAGTGCAGCATCTAGAGTATATTGCGGATGTGCTTGTGTATGAAAAAGTGAGTATACTGTAGAATTTGATTTTTGTGGATTAATTTAAGCCTTTCTGATTATTTTTCATTGTGAAAGGTGGTGGTTATTGTCAACTGGCGGGAGGACAAATGGCACTACGAGTGTGGCGTTGTCAGTGTGATCGTGCATGAGCAAGGAGCGCACGCCGTGGACTTTAAAGTGAACTGGATTATTTTGAGCCTCTCTGGAGGTTTTTATTGTGAAAGGTGGTGGTTATTGTCAACCGGGGGAAATGGGATTACGAGTGCAGCATCTACAGTATATTGCGGAAGTGCTTGTGTATGAAAAAGTGAGTGTACTGTAGAATTTGATTTTGTTGTTTAATTTGAGCCTTTCTGCTTATTTTTTTTTATTGTGAAAGGTGGTGATTATTGTCGACAACTGGCGGGAGGAGAAATGGGACTACGAGTGTGGCGTTGTCAGTGTGATCGTGCATGAGCAAGGAGCGCACGCCGTGGACTTTAAAGTGAACTGGATTATTTTGAGCCTCTCTGGTGGTTTTTATTGTGAAAGGTGGTGGTTATTGTCAACCGGGGGAAATGGGATTACGAGTGCAGCATCTACAGTATATTGCGGAAGTGCTTGTGTATGAAAAAGTGAGTGTACTGTAGAATTTGATTTTGTTTTTTAATTTGAGCCTTTCTGCTTATTTTTTTATTGTGAAAGGTGGTGGTTATTGTCGACAACTGGCGAGAGGAGAAATGGGACTACGAGTGTGGCGTTGTCAGTGTGATCGTGCATGAGCAAGGAGCGCACGCCGTGGACTTTTAAGTGAACTGGATTATTTTGAGCCTCTCTGGTGGTTTTTATTGTGAAAGGTGGTGGTTATTGTCAACCGGGGGAAATGGGATTACGAGTGCAGCATCTACAGTATATTGCGGATGTGCTTGTGTATGAAAAAGTGAGTATACTGTAGAATTTGATTTTGTGGATTAAATTGAGCCTTTCTGGTTAATTTTTATTGTGAAAGGTGGTGGTTATTGTCAACATCTGGCGGGAGAAGAAATGGCACTACGACAGTGGCGTTGTCAGTGTGATCGTGCATGAGCAAGGAGCGCACGCCGTGGACTTTAAATTGAACTGGATTATTTTGAGCCTTTCTGGTGGTTGTTATTGTGAAAGGTGGTGGTTATTGTCAACCGGGGGAAATGGGATTACGAGTGCGGCATCTACAGTATATTGCGGATGTGCTTGTGTATGAAAAAGTGAGTATACTGTATAATTTGATTTTGTGGATTAAATTGAGCCTTTCTGGTTAATTTTTATTGTGAAAGGTGGTGGTTATTGTCAACATCTGGCGGGAGAAGAAATGGCACTACGACAGTGGCGTTGTCAGTATGATCGTGCATGAGCAAGGAGCGCACGCCGTGGACTTTAAATTGAACTGGATTATTTTGAGCCTTTCTGGTGGTTGTTATTGTGAAAGGTGGTGAATATTGTCAAAAGGGAGACATGGAATTACGAGTGCAGCATCTACAGTATATTGCGGATGTGCTTGTGTATGAAAAAGTGAGTATACTGTAGAATTTGATTTTGTGGATTAAATTGAGCCTTTCTGGTTATTTTTTATTGTGAAAGGTGGTGGTTATTGTCAACATCTGGCGGGAGAAGAAATGGCACTACGACAGTGGCGTTGTCAGTGTGATCGTGCATGAGCAAGGAGCGCACGCCGTGGACTTTAAATTGAATTGGATCATTCTAAACCTTTCTGGTGTTTTTTATTGTGAAAGGTGGTGGTTATTCTCAACCGGGGGAAATGGGATTACGAGTGCAGCACCTACAGTATATTGCGGATGTGCTTGTGTATGAAAAAGAGAATATAATGTAGAATTTGATTTTGTGGATTAAGTTGAGCCTTTCTGGTTATTTTTAATGTAAAAGGTGGTGGTTATTGTCAACATCTGGCGGGAGAAGAAATGGCACTGCGAGTGGGGCGTTGTCAGTGTGATCGTGCATGAGCAAGGAGCGCACGCCGTGGACTTTATATTGATTCAGATTATTTTGAGCCTTTCTGGTGGTTTTTATTGTGAAAGGTGGTGGTTATTGTCAACCGGGGGAAATGGGATTACGAGTGCAGCATCTACAGTATAATGCGGATGTGCTTGTGTATGAAAAAGTGAGTATACTGTAGAATTTGATTTTGTGGATTAATTTAAGCCTTTCTGATTATTTTTCATTGTGAAAGGTGGTGGTTATTGTCAACAACTGGCGGGAGGAGAAATGGCACTACGAGTGTGGCGTTGTCAGTGTGATCGTGCATGAGCAAGGAGCGCACGCCGTGGACTTTAAAGTGAACTGGATTATTTTGAGCCTCTCTGGAGGTTTTTATTGTGAAAGGTGGTGGTTATTGTCAACCGGGGGAAATGGGATTACGAGTGCAGCATCTACAGTATATTGCGGATGTGCTTGTGTATGAAAAAGAGATTATACTGTAGAATTTGATTGTGTGGATTAAGCTGAGCCTTTCTGGTTAATTTTTATCGTGAAAGGTGGTGGTTATTGTCAACAACTAGTGGGAGAAGAAATGGCATCATGACTGTGGCGTTGTCAGTGTGATCGTGCATGAGCAAGGAGCGCACGCCGTGGACTTTAAATTGATTCAGATTATTTTGAGCCTTTCTGGTGTTTTTTATTGTGAAAGGTGGTGGTTATTGTCAACAGGGAGACATGGAATTACGAGTGCAGCATCTACAGTATATTGCGGATGTGCTTGTGTATGAAAAAGTGAGTATACTGTAGAATTTGATTTTGTGGATTAATTTAAGCCTTTCTGATTATTTTTCATTGTGAAAGGTGGTGGTTATTGTCAACAACTGGCGGGAGGAGAAATGGCACTACGAGTGTGGCGTTGTCAGTGTGATCGTGCATGAGCAAGGAGCGCACGCCGTGGACTTTAAAGTGAACTGGATTATTTTGAGCCTCTCTGGAGGTTTTTATTGTGAAAGGTGGTGGTTATTGTCAACCGGGGTAAATGGGATTACGAGTGCAGCATCTACAGTATATTGCGGATGTGCTTGTGTCTGAAAAAGTGAGTATACTGTAGAATTTGATTGTGTGGATTAAGCTGAGCCTTTCTGGTTAATTTTTATCGTGAAAGGTGGTGGTTATTGTCAACAACTAGTGGGAGAAGAAATGGCATCATGACTGTGGCGTTGTCAGTGTGATCGTGCATGAGCAAGGAGCGCACGCCGTGGACTTTAAATTGATTCAGATTATTTTGAGCCTTTCTGGTGTTTTTTATTGTGAAAGGTGGTGGTTATTGTCAACAGGGAGACATGGAATTACGAGTGCAGCATCTACAGTATATTGCGGATGTGCTTGTGTATGAAAAAGTGAGTATACTGTAGAATTTGATTTTGTGGATTAATTTGAGCCTCTCTGGTTAATGTTAAGATAGTCAACGTTCTACTGCCATCTGGCGGCTCAGGTAGTGAAATTCGTCACGTTTCACGTGTCAGGTAAACCGTATGAATCCCCCTCCTATTGTACTACATGTATGAAAAAAAAAATAGGACTGGAAAATTGTCCCATTTGTGACTTTGGATTATTCCTTATAAATCGCAGGTTTTTTTAATCGCTTGTGTAATTCAAAACTTGATAAAAAAAAACAGTTTTTACAAAAAAGCATTTTTTTTCTCAGAATTTTTTGCTTGAAAACATTTCTAATTCCTTTGCACAAAACTTTGATTAATCTAAATGTGTTCTTGATTAATGCCATCATTGTTTTGCAATTAATTAACGAGTTAACTCACTATTTTTATGAACCCTAGGGGGAAAAAAACGTATTTTTGGGCCTTTTTCGCCGCATTTCTTTCTACTGGCGCCGTGATTTTGAAACATTGCCACGACAAGCAGAGACAGGGAAATATAAACCATGTTGACATGGTAAAAAAAAAAGTGGTACACAGGCCTGGGGCTGCTCAGTACAACATCCTTAAAGCCACGACAACAAGAGTGGAGTTTAGGTGAGCTTGCACACTTCTTTTTACACTTTTGAAACATTGCCTGAGCTTTTTTAATGAAAGTTCTATGAGAGCCAGAGTTTGAGCCTGGAACTGACTTTTTGTTGCCATTATAGTCACAATACAGTAGCAGGGAAAAGGTGACGACAACCATAGAACAGGAAACGGAACCTACTTTGACAGACGGGAAAAAACAAAACTCAGGCTAACTTCTTTTTACGCTTGTATACAACTTAAGACATAGTTTGACCCTGGACCAAGGTTCAAATCCAGGCTGCATATAACAAATGGGAATGTTTTATCCAAACTATTGCATCATTTTAGGATTTTTACTTGAATTATGATAAATAAACATGCCCTGCTTTAAAAAGGTTCTATTAGGTTTTCACCCTGGAACATATTTTGTTTCCATTTTCAGTATTTTTCATGGGAAATATTTGAAAACAAACAGTGAAAAGGTGATAACCATAAAACAAGAAAGGACATTTATTTTGAAAATAAATGGCCTGGTAGTAAACGTCTTTTTACACATGTGTGTGTGAATGACCAGATTGGCTGTAGTTTGACTCTGGACCAGATCATACTGTTTTGGAAAAGGAAGAAAATTGACATTTTGGTTTTTTTTTTAGGTAAATAAACGCGCAAATATTAAAAGAAACAAAATAGTGATGACAACCATAGAACAGGAAATGACGTTCAGTGTGCATATTCCCAGGTTGTTATTTCTTTTTACACTTTTATGTGCATTTTAACATTGCCTTTACACTTTATAAAGGATGTCAAGATGGCCACAGTTTGACCCTGGAACAGACCTTGTCATCAAATATTTCCCATGAAAATAAAGACAAGCAGTGAAAAGGTGATGACAACCATGGAAAAAAAAAAAAAACTAAAAAAAACGCTGCAAAATGAAGAAAAATTGACTTTTTTTAATATATATATTTTTTTGCAAATAAAAAAAAATAAAAAAAATTGTGATGAGAACCATAGAACAGCAAAGGCATTTTTTAGAAGAAAAAAAAAGCCCTTTTTGGATGGCCTGGTAGTAAACGTCTTTTTACACGTGTGTGTGAATGACCATATTGGCTGTAGTTTGACTCTGGACCAGATCATACTGTTTTGGAAAAGGAAGAACTTTAACATTTTTTGTTGTTGTTGTTAAATAAATGAGCAAATAAAATAAACAAAATAGTGATGACAACCATAGAACAGGAAAATATTTTTTTTTAGACATTGTCCCCATTTTCAGTATTTTTCATGGGAAATATTTGACGACAAACAGTGAAAAGGTGATGACCACCATAGAACAGGAAATGACATTTATATACAAAAAAACAAACCCAAAAAATAAAATAAAATGCTATGCGACTTTCTGGAAATCCTGGTAGTAAACGTCTTTTTACACGTGTGTGTGTGAATGACCAGATTGGCTGTAGTTTGACTCTGGACCAGATCATACTGTTTTGGAAAAGGAAGAAAATTGACATTTTGGGGTTTTTTTTGGTAAATAAACGCGCAAATATTAAAAGAAACAAAATAGTGATGACAACCATAGAACAGGAAATGACGTTCAGTGTGCGTATTCCCAGGTGTTAATTTCTTTTTACACTTTTATGTGCATTTTAACATTGCCTTTACACTTTATAAAGGATGTCAAGATGGCCACAGTTTGACCCTGGAACAGACTTTGTCATCAAATATTTCCCATGAAAATAAAGACAAACAGTGAAAAGGTGATGACAACCATGGGAAAAAAAAAAAAAACTCAAAAAAACGCTGCGAAATGAAGAAAAATTGACTTTTTTTAATATATATATTTTTTGGCAAATAAATGCGCAAATTAAAAAAAATAAAAACAATTGTGATGAGAACTATAGAACAGCAAAGGCATTTTGGGGGGGGAAAAAAAGCCCTTTCTGAATGGCCTGGTAGTAAACGTCTTTTTACACGTGTGTGTGTGAATGACCAGATTGGCTGTAGTTTGACTCTGGACCAGATCATACTGTTTTGGAAAAGGGAAGAAAATTGACATTTTGGGTTTTTTTTTTGGTAAATAAACGCGCAAATATTAAAAGACACAAAAGAGTGATGACAACCATAGAACAGGAAATGACGTTCAGTGTGCATATTCCCAGGTTGTTATTTCTTTTTACACTTTTATGTGCATTTTAACATTGCCTTTACACTTTATAAAGGATGTCAAGATGGCCACAGTTTGACCCTGGAACAGACCTTGTCATCAAATATTTCCCATGAAAATGGAGACAAACAGTGAAAAGGTGATGACAACCATGGGAAAAAAACCTAAAAAAAACGCTGCAAAATGAAGAAAAATTGACTTTTTTTCATTATTTTTTTTTTTTGTAAATAAATGCGCAAATAGAAAAAATAAAAAAAATAGTGATGACAACCATAGAACAGCAAAGGAATTTTTTTAGAAGAAAAAAAAGCCCTTTTTGGATGGCCTGGTAGTAAACGTCTTTTTACACGTGTGTGTGTGAATGACCAGATTGGCTGTAGTTTGACTCTGGACCAGATCATACTGTTTTGGAAAAGGAAGAAAATTGACATTTTGGGTTTTTTTTTGGTAAATAAACGCGCAAATATTAAAAGAAACAAAATAGTGATGACAACCATAGAACAGGAAAATACATTTTTTTTAGACATTGTCCCCATTTTCAGTATTTTTTATGGGAAATATTTGACGACAAACAGTGAAAAGGTGATAACAATAGAACAAGAAAGGACATTTATTTTGAAAATAAATGAATAAATGAATAAAAACGCTACGCGAGTTTCTGAATGGCCTGGTAGTAAACGTCTTTTTACACGTGTGTGTGTGAATGACCAGATTGGCTGTAGTTTGACTCTGGACCAGATCATACTGTTTTGGAAAAGGAAGAAAATTGACATTTTGGGTTTTTTTTTGGTAAAGAAACGCGCAAATATTAAAAGAAACAAAATAGTGATGACAACCATAGAACAGGAAATGACGTTCAGTGTGCATATTCCTAGGTTGTTCTTTCTTTTTACACTTTTATGTGCATTTTAACATTGCCTTTACACTTTATAAAGGATGTCAAGATGGCCACAGTTTGACCCTGGAACAGACCTTGTCATCAAATATTTCCCATGAAAATGGAGACAAACAGTGAAAAGGTGATGACAACCATGGAAAAAAAAAAACTCAAAAAAACGCTGCGAAATGAAGAAAAATTGACTTTTTTTAATATATATATTTTTTTGCAAATAAATGCGCGGATAAAAAAAAATAAAAAAAATTGTGATGAGAACTATAGAACAGCAAAGGCATTTTGGGGGGGGGAAAAAAAGCCCTTTTTGGATGGCCTGGTAGTAAACGTCTTTTTACACGTGTGTGTGTGAATGACCAGATTGGCTGTAGTTTGACTCTGGACCAGATCATACTGTTTTGGAAAAGGAAGAACATTGACATTTTGGGTTTTTTTTTTGGTAAATAAACGCGCAAATATTAAAAGAAACAAAATAGTGATGACAACCATAGAACAGGAAAATATTTTTTTTTTTAGACATTGTCCCCATTTTCAGTATTTTTCATGGGAAATATTTGACGACAAACAGTGAAAATGTGATGACAACCATGGAAAAAAACCCTCAAAAAAACTCAAAAAAACGCTGCAAAATGAAGAAAAATTGACTTTTTTTCATAATTTTTTTTTTTGTAAATAAATGCGCAAATAAAAAAAAATACGAAAAATAGTGATGACAACCATAGAACAACAAAGGCATTTTTTAGAAGAAAAAAAAGCCCTTTCTGGATGGCCTGGTAGTAAACGTCTTTTTACACATGTGTGTGTGAATGACCAGATTGGCTGTAGTTTGACTCTGGACCAGATCATACTGTTTTGGAAAAGGAAGAAATTTGACATTTTGGGGTTTTTTTTAGTAAATAAACGCGCAAATATTAAAAGGAACAAAATAGTGATGACAACCATAGAACAGGAAATGACGTTCAGTGTGCATATTCCCAGGTTGTTATTTCTTTTTACACTTTTATGTGCATTTTAACATTGCTTTTACACTTTATAAAGGATGTCAAGATGGCCACAGTTTGACCCTGGAACAGACCTTGTCATCAAATATTTCCCATGAAAATGGAGACAAACAGTGAAAAGGTGATGACAACCATGGAAAAAAAAAAACTCAAAAAAACGCTGCGAAATGAAGAAAAATTGACTTTTTTTAATATATATATTTTTTTGCAAATAAATGCGCGGATAAAAAAAAATAAAAAAAATTGTGATGAGAACTATAGAACAGCAAAGGCATTTTGGGGGGGGAAAAAAAAGCCCTTTTTGGATGGCCTGGTCGTAAACGTCTTTTTACACGTGTGTGTGTGAATGACCAGATTGGCTGTAGTTTGACTCTGGACCAGATCATACTGTTTTGGAAAAGGAAGAACATTAACATTTTGGGGTTTTTTTTTGGTAAATAAACTCGCAAATATTAAAAGAAACTAAATTGTGATGACAACCATAGAACAGGAAAATATTTTTTTTTAGACATTGTCCCCATTTTCAGTATTTTTAATAGGAAATATTTGACGACAAACAGTGAAAAGGTAATAACAATAGAACAAGAAAGGACATTTATTTTGAAAATAAATAAATAAAAACGCTACCCGAGTTTCTGGATGGCCTG
>NC_084616.1:8768085-8773085 GCF_033978795.1 Nerophis ophidion
GTCTCTGTGGCCACAAATAAAGTAAGTGTCTTACAAGTAGTATTATCACTGGAGGAGGAGGAATGGCTAAACATGCTTCACTATACACCGTAGGAGGATACAATAGCTCACCGCCGTCACACTGTCAACAAATGCCATGGGTGGATCTACACCTGACATCCACTGTAGAGATACCAAGTATCTAGCCGATACCATTCCGATGATATTGATATTTTTTATCGTCACTAAATCTTTTTTCCTTGAAAAAAAAAAATCATATAATGTTTATAAAGTCATTAAAAACGTCCCTGGACACATGAGGACTTTGAATATGACCAATGTATGATACTGTAATTACTTGGTATCGAATCCATACCTAAATGTGTGGTATCATCCAAAACTAATGTCAGGTATGAAAGAAGAGAAGAATAAGTGATTATTGCATTTTAACAGAAGTGTAGATAGAACATGTTGAAACAGAAAACAGCACGACACCTACCCTTTACATCAGTATTTTTAACCATATTATTACTGGTGTATTAGGTATTATATTTTATTGTACGATCCTGTAACTACTTGGTATCAGACCCATACCTAAATGTGTGGTATCACCCAAAACTAATGTCAAGTATCAAAAAAGAGAAGAATAAGTGATTATTACATTTTAACAGAAGTGTAGATAGAACATGTTAAAACAGAAAATAAGCAAACATTATTAACAGTAAATGAACAAGTGGATTAATGATCCAATTTTTTACAGTTTGTTCCTCATAACGTAAATAATAGGTGGATAAACAACACAATATGTTACTGCAGACTAATTAGGAGTCTTTGTTTGTTTACCTACTACTAAAAGACAAGTTGTCTAGTATGTTCAACATTTTATTGAAGGACTAAATTACAATAATAAACATATGTTTCATGTACACTAAGACTTTTTGTTCAAATCCAGACAATAATAAAAAATGTTGTGGCACCCTTTATTTAGAAAAGATTCGAAATGTATCGGATTACATTTTGGTATCGACACACAGCTGAGCTAATGCTTAATCCTTTTAAAGGCACACACTCAGCTTTCATGAAACGTCTTTCCAACCGCATATGCAAGACATTTGATATTATAACTCCATATTTTCCTACCAGAGCAATTAGTTTCATTTATCAAAGAGTCATTCCGTTATTAACGTATTAAGTAACTATCATTTTTTAAAAGTAATTTTCCAAACAATGCACATAGCACTACACCACAGCTGTCAAACTTAAGACCCAGGGGCCTAAAATGCTTCATCTTTTCTTACTAAATTTATTTATTTCCCTTTTGACATGAAACGCAATGTACTGCATGCAATTGCTTGTTTTTTTAAAATTTAATATTATCAAAATCTAAATATTACATGTTCATGTATTCCAAAATTATTTTGGGGGGTTAAAATAAAGATACTTAAATCATATCAAAACAAATGATCAATCAAGCTGTAGACTGTAAAATTGACAATATAATTACCGGTTAAATTCTGCCGGGTTTTTTTTACCGTAAAATCAACTTTGATACTGTTTTTTTTCCATATACAATAAAACACTAAAACGTCAAAAAATAAACAAAACCCTTAAAACAATATTTTACGGTAAAAAAAACAATAACTGGCAGCTCTGTTGCTTGAATTTTACCACTAAAACTGTGGTGTTGTTTCTCCATTCCATACCATTTATTCCATTTTTTATATGCTGTAGGAAAAAAACTTCGGAAAAATGTTTGTGAAATTTGTGAAGTAAAATTTTTACATTTTTTGGCAGAGTTTGTAAAAATATATATTGTTAATGCCAAAAGTATTTGGCCAGCCATCCAAATGATGAGAATCTGGTGTCCTAACCGCTTGGCCCGGTGTATCAAATCAAGCACTTAGGCATGGAGACCGTTCTGCAAACATTTGTGAAAGAATGGGCCGCTTTCAGTCATTTCCAGCGTGGAACTGTTATGGGACCTGTGCAACAAATCCAGTCGTGAAATTTTTTTGTTCCTAAATATTCCAAAGTCAATTTTATTATAAGAAAAGTGAAGATTTTGGGAACAACAGCAACTCAGCCACCAAGTGGTAGGCCATGTAAACTGACAGAGACAGAGGTCAGCACAGTCCAAAGACTTTCTGCACATTAAGTTGCTACAGAGCCCTAAACTTCATGTCACCTTCCAATTAGCCCACGCACAGTACGCAGAGAGCGTCATGGTATTGGGTTTCCATGGCTGTGCAGCTGTAGCTAAGCCATCCATCACCAAGTCCAATGCAAAGCGTGGGTGTGGAGAGGCGGAGCCGGTGAACGAGCAGCGGGGCAGGAGGTGGGGACGGCGACCGAGCGGAGAGGCGGGGCATGCCGGGAGTGACACCCCAATCGAGTTCAGGTGCGTGGATTGCGCACCGGTACACAATCAACTTATCTCCTCTCAATATATAAAAGGCGAGAAGGAGGAGAGAACGGGGCAGAAGGAGTTGTGCACGAGGAGCGAAAGCGACAGAGAGCGAGCCTCAGACGACGACGACGTGGGCGGCTAAAGAGTGGACCCAAAAGTGAGCAGTGGAGGAGCTGAAAAGCGACCCGACCGCAGACAAGCTTATATATTGAAAAATAAACAAAGTCAAACCTGCTCGATCATGTCCTTCCTTGGTGGTCCATGGAACCCGCGCGACAGTGAGGTACTGTCACAGTGGAATACAGTGGTTTAAAGGATATCACCACTGGGCTCCAGAGCAGTGGAGTTAAATTTGGTGGGTTTTGAAGCATGTTAAGGGGGTCAAATCACTGCTCAAAAAGGCGGTGGTATAATAATAATAATAAGACCTTAGAAATACAATAGGGTCCTCTGTCCGAAAGGGACATTCGGTCCCTCACAATGCACTACTAGACTATCAGATTGTCAGGAAAGGACCGGTCACATGACCACACGCGTCAACAATGAGCCCCCCCCCCCCCCCCTCCTGTCTGTCAGAGCCTTGGCTCTAATTAGGCATGTAAATAATTAGGGCAATTAAAGCCTAAAATGTGAGAGCAGTGAAACGCCGCCATTAGCCCCACAAAGCAGGCCTGGCACCTTGTGTACGTGCAGATAGTCGGCTATTAAACAGTCGCGAGGGAAGTGAAGTGACAGACTCCTAATTATTGACACGCAACACAACAACCAAGACAAAAAAGGACGATACCGTTTTTTTTTTTGTTTTTCTGCAGGTGCTAAAAATACGGCGTATTTATTCGTTATCAGCAAAAGAGATGAAATGAAGACACTTCTCAAGTGTTGGCGATGTGGAAAAAAGAACTTATGGAATTATTTCCGTGAATTATTGGCATTAGCTGACCTATTTTTTTAAGCAATGAATTGTACTTGTGACCTAATAATATTAGAAAATGTTGTCATTATTTTATGGATATTTGTTATTATTTTTGGAAAAATGCTTATAGTCAGAGGGGAATGTAAGTGACAGACTCCTAATTGTAATATAAGATACTATTAGTAAAATAGTGTTTTATCATTATTATTACCAGTAGTTGTATTATACTATTATACTATTATTATTGTTGTTGTATTAGTTATAAATACTCTTTGTAGTGTATTTTGCAACAATAATGGGACAAAAATTGCTTATAATTATTTAGTAGTATATTTAAAACATGTTTAAAAAGTATATATATATGTGTATATATTTTTGTATTAAAATAATAAAATAAAACCCATATTATAATTATCAATGTTGTTTTTATTAGAATTAAAAACTATTATAATAGTTTTTAATAATATAAAAATTTACATTATTTTGCAACAATAATTGGACAAACATTGTTTATACTTATTTAGTACTATCATATTTAAAAATAATAAAAAATAAAAAAATAAATATATATATATACACACACACACACACACACACATGTATATATTTTTGTATTAAAATCATTTTCCCCATATTATAATTATCCATGTTGTTTTTAACATAATTAAAAACTATTAAAAGTAATAGTTTATAATAATACAAAAATTAACATTATTTTGCAACAATAATGGGACAAACATGGTTTATACTTTTTTAGTACAATCATAAGTATTTTAAATACATAAAATAAAAAAATAAAAAGTAAAAATATATATTTATAAACATACACGTGTATATATTTTTTGTATTAAAATAAAATAACTCATATTATAATCATCAATGTTGTTTTTATCAGAATTAAAAACTATTATAATAATAGTTTTTAATAATATAAAAATTTACATTATTTTGCAACAATAATTGGACAAACATTGTTTATACTTATTTAGTACTATCATATTTAAAAAAAAAAAAAATAATAATAATAAAAAATAAATATATATATACATATATATACACACACACACACACACACACATGTATATATTTTTGTATTAAAATAATTTTCCCCATATAATAATTATCCATGTTGTTTTTATTATAATTAAAAACTATTAAAAGTAATAGTTTATAATAATAAAAAAATTAACATTATTTTGCAACAATAATGGGACAAACATTGTTTATACTTTTTTAGTACAATCATAACTATTTTAAATACATAAAATAAAAATAAAAATATATATTTATAAACATACACGTGTATATATTTTTTGTATTAAAATAATGCTACTTATACTAATAGTTATGATAGTACCAAATAAGTATAAACAATTATTGTTGGAAAATACACTACAAATAGTATGTATAACTAATACAACAACAAAAATAATATTATTATTATATAATTACTAGCACAAATAATGTCATTTTTCCATAATAATAATAATAATGATAAAATACTGCTTTACAAATGTTATCTTAATAAACAATAATACTTTTCCACACCCTTACCTATGGGACTACAACCATTATTTCTTAAACATCAATTATGATAAATACTCTATTAAAAAAATAAAAATACATACATATGTATATATATATTTTTATTTTTTTATTTAATATATTATTTATTGGAATTGATGTTTCCGAAGTAATGGT
>NC_084616.1:8778085-8780585 GCF_033978795.1 Nerophis ophidion
AGTGGTGTGCGTGTGTTAACCTTGAGCTTGAAATGTGACTAGTAGCCATAACACCCTTCTTATCAGTTCTTGTCCCAGGCTTAGGAGGAGAATATGTGGAGGGGAAGGGGAGAAGGGCGAATGGCGTAGGAAAAAAGGCAAGACTTACGTAGTATTGTCAGATCAACTTGGGCGATGCGATTTGAATGTGTTGTTAATAGATCGGTCTCCCAAAGCTTTGGAATAAAATGTCAAATTAACTATTTTGTCTGGAATTCATTTAAAATCAGCTTATGTGTCATCAAAAGAACTTGGGGGTGACCAGTAGCTTAAATTCCCAGCAAGAGGAAGAACTGGTCCAAACGCAACAATTGAGGGCCTCGTCCGGGATGACACGCAGAGAATTGGATATCTCTTACAATCTTCCAGACAGACTCGCTTAGCCAACACACAAATCAAGGTAAGGAAATACTTTTTCTAAAATCTGCATTAGGAGCCTGTCCTGAAGTAATAAACAAGCTTTGTTCTTCTCCGACAAAAATAAAGAGGGGCGACGCCTCTCACATCGAATACACAATCTTCACAGCCTGCGTTCAATTGGACGAGATGGCAAAACATTTGAGCTAGTACTGATGTTATTCGAACACTGATACAGTTTGCAGTTATATAAAGGAGTGAACATCCCAGTTAACGAAGTAAAGACTTTGTAAACAAGTTGTGATAACGTTCACGACACATCATTACCTCTCAGTCACAGCAGCGGATGGACGCTGTATTGAAAAAATAAAAGCAACATCAAATAATTTTTTGGTGTACTTTTAATGTGGGACTAGTGTCTCCAATATTGTCCACACTGGTCTCCATCCAAACAAAGGAGTGCACTCTTGAACACACGGCGGGAAGCGAGGGAAAATGAGGTTAAACCAAGCTCATCAAGCTGGATGCAATCTTACTTGGAGGGGAGGAAACAGGTGGTAGAGGTGAACGGCACCATGTCCCCTCCCCTCTCAGTAAGCTGTGGAGTCCCTCAGGGGAGTATACTAGGACCTTTACTGTTCCTAATATACGTGAATGACATGCCATCAGCATGCCACTGTGAATTGTTCCTGTTTGCGGATGACTCGGCCCTGCTGGTATCCGGCAAGGACAAGTCACAGGTGGAACAAATCCTCAGTGCTGAACTCCTCAATATTTGCACCTGGCTCGCTGACAACAAGCTATCCATACACTTAGGTAAAACGGAATCCATCCTATTTGGGTCCCATATCAAACTTAAGAAGGTCAGTGACTTCACTATAAAAGTGGGTGACATTGTTATCACCAGGAAGGATGAGATCACCTACCTAGGTTCCATTCTAGAGGCTAATCTTTCCTGTGATAAAATGGCAACCAAGGTGATCAAAAAGGTCAACCAAAGAACGAGATTCCTCTACAGAATCTCCTCTCTGGTCAACAAAAACACCTTGAGGATTCTAGCGGGAACTCTCATTCAACCCTTCTTCGATTACGCTTGCACCTCCTGGTACCCCAGCACCTCCAAAACCCTCAAATCTAGACTCCAAACATCCCAGAATAAGCTAATCCGGTTACTTTTAGACCTCCACCCCAGATCACACCTCAATCCAACCCACTTCTCCAAAGTGGGCTGGCTCAGGGTGGAGGACAGAGTAAAACAACTTGCACTGAGCCTGGTCTATAAAATCCGCTACACCTCCTTGATACCCAAGTACATGTCAAACTACTTCCTTAACGTAAATGACCGCCATAACCACAACACCAGGGGGAGCTCCACAAACCACGTTAAACCCAGATTTCGATCTAACAAAGGTCTTAACTCATTCTCTTTCTATGCCACATCAATGTGGAATGCACTCCCAACAGGTATAAAAGTAAGTGCATCTCTATATTCCTTCAAAACCGCTCTAAAACAACACCTCCAGGCAACTTCAACACTTTACTAATACCCTCCTCCATTCACATCCCATCTCCCCGGATTATAAACAACTCAAATGTACTTCTAATGTATATACTTGTTCTTATGCTATGTGAACTCACTATGTTCTCTGCTGACTGTACATATCCTACTAAGTCACACCTACACTGTTTCAATGTCCACATTTCTCTGTTGATGCAATTGTTGATGACCGAAGTTCTGATATCAACCAAAGCTCCTCATCCCACCCCCCGGATTGTAAATAATGTAAATAATTCAATGTACATACTATGATGATTAACGTGTGTGATGACTGTATTATGTTGATAGTATATATTTGTACCATGAATTGGTTAACGTGGACCCCGACTTAAACAAGTTGAAAAACTTATCCGGGTGTTACCATTTAGTGGTCAATTGTACGGAATATGTACTGAACTGTGCAATCTACTAATAAAAGTATCAATCAATCAATCAATCAATGGGCTGTGGAGCAAAGTCCGTGTAGTTAGTCCGCCACGACAATCAAGCCAAACGACGCTAGAGCGCATGCGGCTGACTTCCTGTTGCCTAAAATGCATTAATAAA
>NC_084616.1:8785585-8810779 GCF_033978795.1 Nerophis ophidion
AAACTGCGTGTAACTTCCAGTAGAAATGTCATAGAGACATGAAACAAAAACCTCTATGTAGGTCCCACTTAGACCTACATTTCATTCATTGACATCCTTTAGCAAAAACCAACAGAAAGTTGGCAATTAACCCTTCAAACAAAAGGTTTGTAATACTGGACACACACATCAGGACTGGCGAAAATTGCGATCCAATAAAAAAATCAATCCCCAAAACTTAAAATTGCGCTCTAGCGCCCCCTAGGAATAAACCCCAGACAAAATTGCTCTTGGGAAGAAAACACAGACAAAACTGTTTGTAACTTCCGGTAGAAATGTTGTAGAGACATTAAACAAAAACCTCTATGTAGGTCTCACTTAGACCTACATTTCATTCATTGACATCCTTCAGCAAAAACCAACAGGAAGTTGGCAATTACCCCTTCAAAAAAATGGTTTGTAATACTGGACACACACATCAGGACTGGCGAAAATTGCGATCTAATAAAAAGAATCAAACCCCAAAACTTCAAATTGCGCTCTAGCGCCCCCTAGGAATAAAACACAGACAAAACTGCTCTTGGGAAGAAAAAACAGACAAAATTGCTTGTAACTTCCGGTAGGAATGTCAGAGACATTAAACAAAAACCTCTATGTAGGTCCCACTTAGACCTACATTTCATTCATTGACATCCTTTAGCAAAAACCAACAGAAAGTTGGCAATTACCCCTTCAAACAAAAGGTTTGTAATACTGGACACACAAATCAGGACTGGCGAAAATTGCAATCTAATAAAAAATCAAACCCCAAACCTTAAAATTGCGCTATAGCGCCCCCTAGGAATAAAACACAGAAAAAACTACTCTTGGGAAGAAAACAGACAAAACTGCGGGTAACTTCCAGGAGAAATGTCGTAGAGACATTAAACAAAAACCTCTATGTAGGTCTCACTTATACCCACATTTCATTCATTGACATCCTTTGGCAAAAACCAACAGGAAGTTGGCAATTACCCCTTCAAACAAAAGGTTTGTAATACTGGACACACACATCAGGACTGGCGAAAATTGCGATCTAATAAAAAAATCAAACCCCAAAACTTAAAATTGCACTCTAGCGCCCCCAAGGAATAAAACCCAGACAAAATTGCTCTTGGGAAGAAAAAACTGACAAAATTGCTTGTAACTTCCGGTAGGAATGTCATAGAGACATTAAACAAAAACCCCTATGTAGGTCTCACTTAGACCTACATTTCATTCATTGGCATCCTTCAGCAAAAACCAACAGGAAGTTGGCAATTACCCCTTCAAACAAAAGGTTTGTAATACTGGACACACACATCAGGACTGGCGAAAATTGCGATCTAATAAAAAAAATCAAACCCCAAAACTTCAAATTGCGCTCTAGCGCCCCCTAGGAATAAAACACAGACAAAACTGCTCTTGGGAAGAAAAAACAGACACAATTGCTTGTAACTGCCGGTAGGAATGTCATAGAGACATTAAACAAAAACCTCTATGTAGGTCTCACTTAGACCTACATTTCATTCATTGACATCCTTTAGCAAAAACCAACAGGAAGTTGGCAATTACCCCTTCAAACAAAAGGTTTGTAATACTGGACACACACATCAGGACTGGCAAAAATTGCGATCTAATAAAAAAAAATCAAACCCCAAAACTTCAAATTGCGCTCTAGCGCCCCCTAGGAATAAAACACAGACAAAACTGCTCTTGCGAAGAAAAAACAGACAAAATTGCTTGTAACTTCCGGTAGGAATGTCATAGAGACATTAAACAAAAACCTCTATGTAGGTCTCACTTAGACCTACATTTCATTCATCGACATCCTTCAGCAAAAACCAACAGAAAGTTGGCAATTACCCCTTCAAACAAAAGGTTTGTAATACTGGACACACACATCAGTACTGGCGAAATTTGCAATCTAATAAAAAAATCAAACCCCAAAACTTAAAATTGCGCTCTAGCGCTCCCTAAGAATAAAACACAGACAAAACTGCTCTTGGGAAGAAAAAACAGACAAAATTGCTTGTAACTTCCGGTAGGAAGGTCATAGAGACATTAAACAAAAACCTCTATGTAGGTCTCACTTAGACCTACATTTCATTCATCGACATCCTTCAGCAAAAACCAACAGGAAGTTGGCAATTACCCCTTCAAACAAAAGGTTTGTAATACTGGACACACACATCAGTACTGGCGAAAATTGCAATCTAATAAAAAAATCAAACCCCAAAACTTAAAATTGCGCTCTGGCGCCCTCTAGGAATAAAACAAAGACAAAACTGCTCTTGGGAAGAAAAAACGGACAAAATTGCTTTTAACTTCCGGTAGGAATGTCATAGAGACATTAAACAAAAACCTCTATGTAGGTCTCACTTAGACCTACATTTCATTCATTGACATCCTTCAGCAAAAACCAACAGGAAGTTGGCAATTACCCCTTCAAACAAAAGGTTTGTAATACTGGACACACACATCAGGACTGGCGAAAATTGCGATCTAATAAAAAAATCAAACCCCAAAACTTAAAATTGCGCTCTAGCGCCCCCTAGGAATAAAACACAGACAAAACTGCTCTTGGGAAGAAAAAACAGACAAAATTGCTTGTAACTTCCGGTAGGAATGTCATAGAGACATTAAACAAAAACCTCAATGTAGGTCTCACTTAGACCTACATTTCATTCATCGACATCCTTCAGCAAAAACCAACAGGAAGTTGGCAATTACCCCTTCAAACAAAAGGTTTGTAATACTGGACACACACATCAGTACTGGCGAAATTTGCAATCTAATAAAAAAATCAAACCCCAAAACTTAAAATTGCGCTCTAGCGCTCCCTAAGAATAAAACACAGACAAAACTGCTCTTGGGAAGAAAAAACAGACAAAATTGCTTGTAACTTCCGGTAGGAAGGTCATAGAGACATTAAACAAAAACCTCTATGTAGGTCTCACTTAGACCTACATTTCATTCATCGACATCCTTCAGCAAAAACCAACAGGAAGTTGGCAATTACCCCTTCAAACAAAAGGTTTGTAATACTGGACACACACATCAGTACTGGCGAAATTTGCAATCTAATAAAAAAATCAAACCCCAAAACTTAAAATTGCGCTCTAGCGCTCCCTAAGAATAAAACACAGACAAAACTGCTCTTGGGAAGAAAAAACTGACAAAATTGCTTGTAACTTCCGGTAGGAATGTCATAGAGACATTAAACAAAAACCTCTATGTAGGTCTCACTTAGACCTACATTTCATTCATCGACATCCTTCAGCAAAAACCAACAGGAAGTTGGCAATTACCCCTTCAAACAAAAGGTTTGTAATACTGGACACACACATCAGGACTGGCGAAAATTGCGATCTAATAAAAAAAAATCAAACCCCAAAACTTCAAATTGCGCTCTAGCGCCCCCTAGGAATAAAACACAGACAAAACTGCTCTTGCGAAGAAAAAACAGACAAAATTGCTTGTAACTTCCGGTAGGAATGTCATAGAGACATTAAACAAAAACCTCTATGTAGGTCTCACTTAGACCTACATTTCATTCATCGACATCCTTCAGCAAAAACCAACAGAAAGTTGGCAATTACCCCTTCAAACAAAAGGTTTGTAATACTGGACACACACATCAGTACTGGCGAAATTTGCAATCTAATAAAAAAATCAAACCCCAAAACTTAAAATTGCGCTCTAGCGCTCCCTAAGAATAAAACACAGACAAAACTGCTCTTGGGAAGAAAAAACAGACAAAATTGCTTGTAACTTCCGGTAGGAAGGTCATAGAGACATTAAACAAAAACCTCTATGTAGGTCTCACTTAGACCTACATTTCATTCATCGACATCCTTCAGCAAAAACCAACAGGAAGTTGGCAATTACCCCTTCAAACAAAAGGTTTGTAATACTGGACACACACATCAGTACTGGCGAAAATTGCAATCTAATAAAAAAATCAAACCCCAAAACTTAAAATTGCGCTCTGGCGCCCTCTAGGAATAAAACAAAGACAAAACTGCTCTTGGGAAGAAAAAACGGACAAAATTGCTTTTAACTTCCGGTAGGAATGTCATAGAGACATTAAACAAAAACCTCTATGTAGGTCTCACTTAGACCTACATTTCATTCATTGACATCCTTCAGCAAAAACCAACAGGAAGTTGGCAATTACCCCTTCAAACAAAAGGTTTGTAATACTGGACACACACATCAGGACTGGCGAAAATTGCGATCTAATAAAAAAATCAAACCCCAAAACTTAAAATTGCGCTCTAGCGCCCCCTAGGAATAAAACACAGACAAAACTGCTCTTGGGAAGAAAAAACAGACAAAATTGCTTGTAACTTCCGGTAGGAATGTCATAGAGACATTAAACAAAAACCTCAATGTAGGTCTCACTTAGACCTACATTTCATTCATCGACATCCTTCAGCAAAAACCAACAGAAAGTTGGCAATTACCCCTTCAAACAAAAGGTTTGTAATACTGGACACACACATCAGTACTGGCGAAATTTGCAATCTAATAAAAAAATCAAACCCCAAAACTTAAAATTGCGCTCTAGCGCTCCCTAAGAATAAAACACAGACAAAACTGCTCTTGGGAAGAAAAAACTGACAAAATTGCTTGTAACTTCCGGTAGGAATGTCATAGAGACATTAAACAAAAACCTCTATGTAGGTCTCACTTAGACCTACATTTCATTCATCGACATCCTTCAGCAAAAACCAACAGGAAGTTGGCAATTACCCCTTCAAACAAAAGGTTTGTAATACTGGACACACACATCAGTACTGGCGAAAATTGCAATCTAATAAAAAAATCAAACCCCAAAACTTAAAATTGCGCTCTAGCGCCCTCTAGGAATAAAACACAGACAAAACTGCTCTTGGGAAGAAAAAACTGACAACATTGATTGTAGCTTCCGGTAGGAATGTCATAGAGACATTAAACAAAAACCTCTATGTAGGTCTCACTTAGACTTACATTTCACATTTTGGTATCGATCCGATACCAAGTAGTTCCAGGATCATACATTGGTCATATTCAAAGTCCTCATGTGTCCAGGGACATATTTACTGACTTTATAAACATAATTTAATTTTTTTTTTTTTTTTTTTAAAGAAAAAAATATTTAGTGACAAAAAAAAATATTATAGTAGTATCAACTAGATATGCTCTTGTAATTGGTATCATTACAGTGGATGTCAGGTGTAGATCAATAATCTCTTACATCTGTCTATCCATTCACATTCACCCATTATCTAAATACGTAATAGTTTGGTTTCAACCATAAAAACCTTCATATAAGCACACATAATATCTCATCAATTAACATTTAACAATCGTTTCTAACATCTGTCTGTGTATATATATACATACATACATACATACATATATATATATATATATATATATATATATATATATATATATATACATACATACATACATACATAAACATATGTTTGTCTATTCATACACTGTAAATGACAATGTTAAACACCTGTGCGTTCATTTGCCTGCATCTACAATCTACTTGTCTGTCCATTCGCTCACAAGCAAAACGTAAAAACTGATTTTCAAGGTAAAAACTGATTTTTAAGGAAAAACCTACTCAGTGGCCTAGTGGTTAGAGTGTCCGCCCTGACATCGGTAGGTTGTGAGTTCAAACCCCAGCCGAGTCATACCAAAGACTATAAAAATGGGAGCCATTACCTCCCTGCTTGGTACTCAGCATCAAGGGTTGGAATTGGGGGTTAAATCACCAAAAATGATTCCCGGGCGCGTCGCCGCTGCTGCCCACTGCTCCCCTCAACTCCCAGGGGGTGATCAAGGGTGATGGGTCAAATGCAGAGGACACATTTCACCACACCTAGTGTGTGTGTGTGTGTGTGTGTGTGTGACAATCATTGCTACTTTAACTTTAACTTAAAAGTTGATTTTCAAGGTGAAAACTGATTTTTAAGGCACAAGGGCTTCACGGTGGAAGAGGGGTTAGTGCGTCTGCCTCACAATACGAAGGTCCTGCAGACCTGGGTTCAAATCCAGGCTCGGGATCTTTCTGTGTGGAGTTTGCATGTTCTCCCCGTGAATGCGTGGGTTCCCTCCGGGTACTCCGGCTTCCTCCCACCTCCAAAGACATGCACCTGGGGATAGGTTGATTGGCAACACTAAATGGTCCCTAGTGTGTGAATGTTGTCTGTCTATCTGTGTTGGCCCTGTGATGAGGTGGCGACTTGTCCAGGGTGTACCCCGCCTTCCGCCCGAATGTAGCTGAGATAGGCGCCAGCGCCCCCCGCGACCCCAAAAGGGAATAAGCGGTAGAAAATGGATGGAAGTTGATTTTTAAGGTAAAAACTGATTTTTAAGGAAACATTTGATTTTCAAGGTAAGAGTTGATTTTCAGGGTAAAAACTGATTTTTAAGGAAACATTTGATTTTCAAGGTAAAAGTTGATTTTCAGGGTAAAAACTGATTTTTAAGGAAGAAGTTGATTTTCAAGGTAAAAGCTGATTTTCAAGGTAAAAGTTGATTTTGAAGGTAAAAACGGATTTCTAAGGTAACAACTGATTTTTAAGGAAACATTTGATTTTTTAGGAAAAAGTAGCTTTTTAAGGTAAAAACAGATTTTTAAGTAAAAATTTGATTTTCAAGGTAAAAACTGATTTTCAAGGTAAAAGTTGATTTTCAGGGTAAAAACTGATTTTTAAGGCAGAAGTTGATTTTCAAGGCAAAAGCTGATTTTCAAGGTAAAAGTTGATTTTGAAGGTAAAAACTGATTTCTAAGGTAACAACTGATTTTTAAGGAAACATTTGATTTTTTAAGAAAAAGTAGCTTTTTAAGGTAAAAACAGATTTTTAAGGAAAAATTTGATTTTCAAGGTAAAAACTGATTTTCAAGGTAAATGTTGATTTTCAAGGTAAAAGTAGATTTTTAAGGAAAAAGTAGATTTTCAAGGAAAAGACTGATTTTTAAGGCAGAAGTTGATTTTTAAGGTAAAAACTGATTTTCAAGGTAAAAACTGATTTTTAAAGAAACATTTGATTTTCAAGGTAAAAGTTGATTTTCAGGGTAAAAACTGATTTTTAAGGAAACATTTGATTTTCAAGGTAAAAGTTGATTTTCAGGGTAAAAACTGATTTTTAAGGAAGAAGTTGATTTTCAAGGTAAAAGCTGATTTTCAAGGTAAAAGTTGATTTTGAAGGTAAAAACGGATTTCTAAGGTAACAACTGATTTTTAAGGAAACGTTTGATTTTTTAGGAAAAAGTAGCTTTTTAAGGTAAAAACAGATTTTTAAGGAAAAATTTGATTTTCAAGGTAAAAACTGATTTTCAAGGTAAAAGTTGATTTTCAGGGTAAAAACTGATTTTTAAGGCAGAAGTTGATTTTCAAGGCAAAAGCTGATTTTGAAGGTAAAAGTTGATTTTGAAGGTAAAAACGGATTTCTAAGGTAACAACTGATTTTTAAGGAAACGTTTGATTTTTTAGGAAAAAGTAGCTTTTTAAGGCAAAAACAGATTTTTAAGGAAAAATTTGATTTTCAACGTAAAAACTGATTTTCAAGGTAAAAGTTGATTTTCAGGGTAAAAACTGATTTTTAAGGCAGAAGTTGATTTTCAAGGCAAAAGCTGATTTTCAAGGTAAAAGTTGATTTTGAAGGTAAAAACTGATTTCTAAGGTAACAACTGATTTTTAAGGAAACATTTGATTTTTTAGGAAAAAAGTAGCTTTTTAAGGTAAAAACTGATTTTTAAGGAAAAATTTGATTTTCAAGGTACAAACTGATTTTCAAGGTAAAAGTTGATTTTCAAGGTAAAAGTAGATTTTTAAGGAAAAAGTAGATTTTCAAGGAAAAGACTGATTTTTAAGGCAGAAGTTGATTTTTAAGGTAAAAACTGATTTTCAAGGTAAAAACTGATTTTTAAAGAAACATTTGATTTTCAAGGTAAAAGTTGATTTTCAGGGTAAAAACTGATTTTTAAGGAAACATTTGATTTTCAAGGTAAAAGTTGATTTTCAGGGTAAAAGCTGATTTTCAAGGTAAAAGTTGATTTTGAAGGTAAAAACTGATTTCTAAGGTAACAACTGATTTTTAAGGAAACATTTGATTTTTTAGGAAAAAGTAGCTTTTTAAGGTAAAAACAAATTTTTAAGGAAAAAATTGATTTTCAAGGTAAAAACTCATTTTCAAGGTAAAAGTAGATTTTCAAGGAAAAGACTGATTTTTAAGGCAGAAGTTGATTTTTAAGGTAAAAACTGATTTTCAAGGTAAAAACTGATTTTTAAGGAAACATTTGATTTTCAAGGTAAAAGTTGATTTTCAGGGTAAAAACTGATTTTTAAGGCAAAAGTTGATTTTCAACGTAAAAGTTGATTTTCAAGTTAAAAACTGATTGCTAAGGTAACAACTGATTTTTAAGGGAACATTTGATTTTTAAGGTAAAAACTGATTTTTAAGGAAAAAGTAGCTTTTTAAGGTAAAAACTGATTTTTAAGGAAAAAATTGATTTTCAAGGTAAAAACTAATTTTCAAGGTAAAAGTTGATTTTCAAGGAAAAGACTGATTTTTAAGGCAGAAGTTGATTTTTAAGGTAAAAACTGATTTTCAAGGTAAAAACTGATTTTTAAGGAAACATTTGATTTTCAAGGTAAAAGTTGATTTTCAGGGTAAAAACTGATTTTTAAGGCAAAAGTTGATTTTCAACGTAAAAGTTGATTTTCAAGTTAAAAACTGATTTCTAAGGTAACAACTGATTTTTAAGGGAACATTTGATTTTTAAGGTAAAAACTGATTTTAAGGAAAAAGTAGCTTTTTAAGGTAAAAACTGCTTTTTAAGGAAAAATTTGATTTTCAAGGTAAAAACTGATTTTCAAGGGAAAAGTTGATTTTCAAGGCAAAGACTGATTTTTAAGGCAGAAGTTGATTTTCAAGGTAAAACTGATTTTCAAGGTAAAAGTTGATTTTCAAGGTGAAAACGGATTTTTAAGGCAAAGGTTGATTTTTAAGGTAAAAACTGATTTTTAAGGTAAACACTGATTTTTAAGGAAACATTTGATTTTCAAGGTAAAAGTTGATTTTCAGGGTAAAAACTGATTTTTAAGGCAGAAGTTGATTTTCAAAGTAAAAACTGATTTTAAGGTAAAAACTGATTTTCAAGGTAAAAGTTGATTTTCAAGGTAAACACAGATTTTTAAGGCACAAGTTGATTTTTAAGGTAAAAACTGGTTTTTAAGGAAACATTTGATTTTCAAGGTAAAAGTTGATTTTCAAAGTAAAAACTGATTTTAAGGTAAAAACTGATTTTCAAGGTAAAAGTTAATTTTCAAGGTAAAAACTGATTTTCAAGGTAAAAGTTGATTTTCAAGGTAAAAACAGATTTTCAAGGCACAAGTTGTTTTTTAGTAAAAACTGATTTTTAAGGTAAAAACTGATTTTTATGGAAACATTTGATTTTCAGGGTAAAAGTTGATTTTCAGGGTAAAAGTTGATTTTCAGGGTAAAAAACGATTTTTAAGGTAAAAGTTGATTTTAAATAAATAAATAAATAAATGGGTTGTACTTGTATAGCGCTTTTCTACCTTCAAGGTCCTCAAAGCGCTTTGACACTACTTCCACATTTACCCATTCACACACACATTCACACACTGATGGAGGGAGCTGCCATGCAAGGCGCTAACCAGCACCCATCAGGAGCAAGGGTGAAGTGTCTTGCTCAGGACACAACGGACGTGACGAGCTTGGTACTAGGTGGGAATTGAACCAGGGACGCTCGGGTTGCGCACGGACACTCTCCCACTGCGCCACGGTAAAAACAAATTTTTAAGGCAAATGTAGATTTTTAAGGTAAAAACTGATTTTTAAGGAAACTTGATTTTTAAGGTAAAACTGATTTTCAAGGTAAAAGTTGATTTTTAAGGAAAAAGTTGATTTTCAAGGTAAAATCTGATTTTCAAGGCACAAGTTGATTTTTAAGGTAAAAACTGATTTTTAAGGAAACATTTGATTTTCAAGGTAAAAACTGATTTTTAAGGCAGAAGTTGATTTTCAAGGTAAAAACTGATTTTCAAGGTAAAAGTTGATTTTCAAGGTAAAAGTTGATTTTCAAGGTAAAAACAAATTTTTAAGGCAAATGTAGATTTTTAAGGTAAAAACTGATTTTTAAGGAAACGTGATTTTTAAGGTAAAAACTGATTTTTAAGGAAATGTGATTTTTAAGGTGAAAACTGATTTTTAAGGAAACATTTGATTTTTAAGGTAAAAACTGATATTTAAGGTAAAAACTGATATTTAAGGAAACATTTGATTTTTAAGGTAAAATCTGATTTTTAAGGCAAAAGTTGATTTTTAAGGTAAAAACAGATTTTTAAGGTAAAAACTGTTTTTTAAGGAAATGTGATTTTTAAGGTAAAAACTGATTTTCAAAGTAAAAACTGATTTTTAAAGAAAAAGTAGATTTTTTTAGGTAAAAATTGATTTTTAAGGAAAAATTTGATTTTCAAGGTAAAAACTGATTTTCAAGGTAAAATATGATTTTTAAGGAAAAAGTTGATTTTCAAGGTAAAAACTGATTTTCAAGGTAAAAACTGATTTTCAAGGTAAAAACTGATTTTCAAGGAAAAAGTTGATTTTTTCAAGGTAAAAACTGATTTTTAAAGAAAAAGTAGACTTTTTAAGTAAAAACTGATTTTTAAGGAAACATTTGATTTTCAAGGTAAAAAAATATTTTGTAAACACTCAAATGTTGAATACCCATCTATCCTTTCACATAATGGAAACGTGTCTTCCTGTTCAACTGTATCTATAGAGCGCGTATGTCCATTTGCATACAGTACAAAAAACCATATGTGCCATGCCTGCCATGAAAACGTCGCATCCAGCATAAATGTGTTTCTCCATTCACATACTAACGGATAATGTGTCACTGCGCTTGTGTGTCCAGAACAGCAAACATTATGGAGACACAAAGGTGCATCAAAAGCAAGTTAGAGGGAAGAAAGTGTTTGTCGTGTTGCAGATGATGAGATCCGACCTGACTTGCTGATATTTTTACTCTCTCAGCAGGCGAACTGACTGACGGAAACAAAGCTTGTTTTGTGTGCGGCGTGAAATAAAACTAACCACCCAGAAGAAGCTCGCAGATGTTTGTGCCAGTTCTGCTTCCCTGAGGGAATGGGCGGTGCGGTCCATTCACGTAACCTAACAATATAAACATTTATCTGTCCATTCACATGCTATACATATCAAATGTAGACAAATGTCCGTCCTTTCACATACACTCAAAATGGAGGTATAATTATGGTCTTACGTGCCCACTCATAATGTTGACATCTGTTTGTCCAGTCACATAAAACAACAATATACTGTAAGTTTTTATCTGTCCATTCCACATGCTATATATATCAAATGTAGACAAATGTCTGTCCTTTCACATACACACAACATTTCGGCATGGTTCTGGACCCACACGTCTACCTATAATATTGACATCTGTTTGTCCATTCACGTAACCTTACAATATAAGTATTTATCTGTCCATTCACATGCTATACCTATCAAATGTAGGCAAATGTCTGTCCTTTCACATACACTCTAAATGTAGGTAAAATTATGGTCTTACATGTCCACTCATAATGTTGACATCTGTTTGTCCAGTCACATAAAGCTACATGATGAGTATGTAACCGTCCATTCACATGCTATAGATATCAAATGTAGACAAATGTCTGTCCTTTCATATACACTCAAAATTTACGTATAATTATGGTCCTACATGTCCGCCCATAATGTTGACATCTGTTTGTCCAGTCACATAACCCTACAATATAAGTATGTTTCTGTCCTTTTACATGCTATAGCTATCAAATGTGGACAAATATCTGTCCCTTCACATACACTCAAAATGTAGGTATCATTATGGTCCTACACGTCCACCCATAATTTTGACATCCGTTTGTCCAGTCACATAAAGCTACAATATACTGTAAGATTTTATCGGTCCATTCCACATGCCATACATATCAAATGTAGACAAATGTATGTCCTTTCACATACACCCAAAATGTAAGTATAATTATGGTCCTACACATCCACTCATGATGTTAAAATCAGTTTGTCCATTCACATAACCCTACAATATAAGTATTTATCCGTCCATTGACATGCTATACAAGTATAAATTAGACAAATGTCTGTCCTTTCACATACCCTTAAAATGCAGGAATGATTATGGTCCTACACGTCCACCTAAAATGTTGACATATGTTTGTCCAGTCACATAACCCTGCAATATAAGTATGTGTCCGTCCATTCACATGCAAAAGATATCAAATGTAGACAAATGTCTGTCCTTTCACATACACTCAAAATGTAGGTATAATTATGGTCCTACATGTCCATCCATAATGTTGACATCTGTTTGTCCATTCACACAAAGCTACAATATACTGTAAGATTTTATCGGTCCATTCCACATGCTATACATATCAAATGTAGACAAATGTATGTCCTTTCACATACACTCAAAATGTAGGTATAATTACGGTCCTACACGTCCACCATCATGTTAAAATCTGTATGTCCATTCACATAACCCATTATAAAAGTATTTATCTGTCTATTCACATGCTACACAACTAAAATTTAGACAAATGTATGTCCTTTTACATACACTCATAATGTAAGTATAATTATGGTCCTACACGTCCACTCATGTTAAAATCAGTTTTTCCATTCACATAACCCTAAAATATAAGTAGTTATTTGTCCATTCACATGCTATACATATCAAATGTAGACAAATGTCTGTCCTTTCACAAACACTAAAAATGCAGCTACGATTATGGTCCTACATGTCCGCCTACAATGTTGACATCTGTTTGTCCAGTCACATAACCTTGCAATATAAGTGTGTGTCCGTCCATTCACATGCAAAAGATATCAAATGTAGACAAATGTCTGTCCTTTCCCATACACTCAAAATGTAGGTATAATTATGGTCCTACACGTCCACCTACAATGTTGACATCTGTTTGTCCAGTCACATAACCCTACAATATTAGCATGTTTATGTCCTTTTACATACTATAGATATCAAATGTGGACACATATCTGTCCCTTCACATACACTCAAAATGTAGGTATAATTATGGTCCTACACGTCCACTCATAATGTTAAAATCAGTTTGTCAATTCACATAACCCTACAATATAAGTATTTATCTGTCCATTGACATGCTATACAAGTAAAATTTATACAAATGTCTGTCCTTTTACATACCCTTAAAATGCAGGAATGAATATGGTCCTACACATCCACCCATAATGTTGACATCTGTTTTTCCAGTCACATAACACTACAATATAAGTATGTTTATGTCCTTTTACATGCTATAGATATCAAATGTGGACAAATATCTGTCCCTTCACATACACTCAAAATGTAGGTATAATTATGGTCCTACACGTCCACCCATAATGTTGACATCTGTTTGTCCATTCTCATAAATCTACAATATACTGTAAAATTTTATCGGTCCATTCCACACACTATACATATCAAATGTAGACAAATGTATGTCCTTTCACATACACTCAAAATGTAGGTATAATTATGGTCCTACACGTCCACTCATAATGTTAAAATCAGTTTTTCCATTCACATAACCCTACAATATAAGTATTTATCTGTCCATTGACATGCTATACAAGTAAAGTTTAGACAAATGTCTGTCCTTTCACATACCCTTAAAATGCAGGAATGATTATGGTCCTACACGTCCACCCATAATGTTGACATCTGTTTGTCCAGTCACATAACCCTACAATATAAGTATGTTTATGTCCTTTTACATGCTATAGATATCAAATGTGGACAAATATCTATCCTTTCACATACACTCAAAATGTAGGTATAATTATGGTCCTACACGTGCACCCATAATGTTACATCTGTTTGTCCAGTCACATAACACTACAATATAAGTATGTTTATGTCCTTTTACATGCTATAGATATCAAATGTGGACAAATATCTATCCTTTCACATACACTCAAAATGTAGGTATAATTATGGTCCTACACGTGCACCCATAATGTTACATCTGTTTGTCCATTCACATAACACTACAATATAAGTATGTTTATGTCCTTTTACATGCTATAGATATCAAATGTGGACAAATATCTGTCCCTTCACATACACTCAAAATCTAGGTATAATTATGGTCCTACACGTCCACCCATAATGTTGACATCTGTTTGTCCATTCACATAAAGCTACAATATACTGTAAGATTTTATCGGTCCATTCCACATGCTATACATATCAAATGTAGACAAATGTATGTCCTTTCACATACACTCAAAATGTAGGTATAATTATGGTCCTACACGTCCACTCATAATGTTAAAATCAGTTTTTCCATTCACATAACCCTACAATATAAGTATTTATCTGTCCATTGACATGCTATACAAGTAAAATTTAGACAAATGTCTGTCCTTTCACATACCCTTAAAATGCAGGAATGATTATGGTCCTACACGTCCACCCATAATGTTGACATCTGTTTGTCCATTCACATAAAGCTACAATATACTGTAAGATTTTATCGGTCGATTCCACATGCTATACATATCAAATGTAGACAAATGTATGTCCTTTCACATACACTCAAAATGTAGGTATAATTATGGTCCTACACGTCCACTCATAATGTTAAAATCAGTTTGTCCGTTCACATAACCCTACAATATAAGTATTTATCTGTCCATTGACATGCTATACAACTAAAATTTAGACAAATGTCTGTCCTTTCACATACCCTTAAAATGCAGGAATGATTATGGTCCTACACGTCCACCCATAATGTTGACATCTGTTTGTCCATTCACATAAAGCTACAATATACTGTAAGATTTTATCGGTCCATTCCACACACTATACATATCAAATGTAGACAAATGTATGTCCTTTCACATACACTCAAAATGCAAGTATAATTATGGTCCTACACGTCCACTCATAATGTTAAAATCAGTTTGTCCATTCACATAGCCCTACAATATAAGTATTTATCTGTCCATTGACATGCTATACAAGTACAATTTAGACAAATGTCTGTCCTTTCACATACCCTTAAAATGCAGGAATGATTATGGTCCTACACGTCCACCCATAACGTTGACATCTGTTTGTCCAGTCACATAACCCTACAATATAAGTATGTTTATGTCCTTTTACATGCTATAGATATCAAATGTTGACAAATATCTGTCGCTTCACATACACTCAAAATGTAGGTATAATTATGGTCCTACACGTCCACTCATAATGTTAAAATCAGTTTTTCCATTCACATAACCCTACAATATAAGTATTTATCTGTCCATTGACATGCTATACAAGTAAAATTTAGACAAATGTCTGTCCTTTCACATACCCTTAAAATGCAGGAATGATTATGGTCCTACACGTCCACCCATAATGTTGACATCTGTTTGTCCAGTCACATAACCCTACAATATAAGTATGTTTCTGTCCTTTTACATGCTATAGCTATCAAATGTTGACAAATATCTGTCCCTTCACATACACTCAAAATGTAGGTATCATTATGGTCCTACACGTCCACCCATAATGTTGACATTCGTTTGTCCAGTCACATAAAGCTACAATATACTGTAAGATTTTATCGGTTCATTCCACATGCCATACATATCAAATGTAGACAAATGTATGTCCTTTCACATACACCCAAAATGTAAGTATAATTATGGTCCTACACATCCACTCATGATGTTAAAATCAGTTTGTCCATTCACATAACCCTACAATATAAGTATTTATCCGTCCATTGACATGCTATACAGGTATAAATTAGACAAATGTCTGTCCTTTCACATACCCTTAAAATGCAGGAATGATTATGGTCCTACACGTCCACCCATAATGTTGACATCTGTTTGTCCATTCACATAAAGCTACAATATACTGTAAGATTTTATCGGTCCATTCCACATGCTATACATATCAAATGTAGACAAATGTATGTCCTTTCACATACACTCAAAATGTAGGTATGATTACGGTCCTATACGTCCACCATCATGTTAAAATCTGTATGTCCATTCACGTAAACCCGCATCACGTTAACGCCCGCCCGTCCTTCCCCGAACACGCACACGTCGTCACTGACAGGCCGCCCGTCACCGGACGAGGCCGCCCGTGCCAACGCGGGACGGACAGACGTGACTTCACGGGATAAGAGAAGGGACAAACGGAGGTTTGTCCCTTCCCCCTTCCCCCTCTCGTCCTCAGCCAAGTGCACTTCGTCTTCGTTCCACTCCTCTCTATTTTCCTCCGTCACGGCCGCCCTCATTGTTCACTTTCATTATCAAACGCCACCACCCCGATTATTTATAGCCCCGCACGGGGGGTGTAGTGTTGAGGGGGCGGGGCCATGGCGCTTTTCAACTTTTTTCTTTTTTTTCCCCGGGAAATGTCACCTACCTGTCGCTCCGACATGACGTAGAGGTGAGCGCGGTCCAGCGAGAAGGCCATGTCCCGGAGGATGGGGGCGCCGTCCTTCATCACCGTCACCGTCTCGTACTGGACGCCGCCGTCAGGGGGGCCGTCCACGCGGATCTGGGCGGGAAAGAAGCGTTTTTCCGTCACATGGCAGTCAAGATCAATAGGAGTCCTGTGAAGACGTTGAATAGTCCCGGGAGACCGGGTCTTAAAGCCCTACTTGTACCATCAATAACGTACACGTTTGTGTCAAACACTCGTCAAAATCAATAGGATTTCACAACAAAAGCTCCTAATTTTCCCTTCGGTTTTGTTGTCTTTTATCCAAAACCTCAAAAGCAGTGAAGTCGTCACGTTAAATAAAAAGAGAATACAATGATTTGTGAATCATTTTTACTTATATTCCATCAAATAAAACTGCAAAAGACAAGATATTTAACAATTATTGCAAATATTGCCTGCAAAACGGTTCAAAAAAGCTGGCACACGTGGCAAAAAAGACTGAATGAAGTTGAGGAAAGCTCATTAAAGACTTATTTGCCGATTGTATTGTACCGTATGTCCCGGCAAGAAATCTGCCTTCAAAAGACTCCGGCTTATTAGTGATTCCTAGAGCCCCCCCAAAAAAAGTCTGCGGGCTATAGAGCGTTTTCCGTTCGGGCTCCAGTACTCTGGAATGCCCTCCCGGTAACAGTTCGAGATGCCACCTCAGTAGAAGCATTTAAGTCTCACCTTAAAACTCATTTGTATACTCTAGCCTTTAAATAGACTCCCTTTTTAGACTAGTTGATCTGCCGTTTCTTTTCTTTTTCTTCTATGTCCCACTCTCCCTTGTGGAGGGGGTCCGGTCCGATCCGGTGGCCATGTACTGCTTGCCTGTGTATCGGCTGGGGACATCTCTGCGCTGCTGATCCGCCTCCGCTTGGGATGGTTTCCTGCTGGCTCCGCTGTGAACGGGACTCTCGCTGCTGTGTTGGATCCGCTTTGGACTGGACTCTCGCGACTGTGTTGGATCCATTGTGGATTGAACTTTCACAGTATCATGTTAGACCCGCTCGACATCCATTGCTTTCCTCCTCTCCAAGGTTCTCATAGTCATTATTGTCACCGACGTCCCACTGGGTCATTTTTGTCACCGATGTCCCACTGGGTGTGAGTTTTCCTTGCCCTTATGTGGGCCTACTGAGGATGTCGTGGTGGTTTGTGCAGCCCTTTGAGACACTAGTGATTTAGGGCTATATAAGTAAACATTGATTGATTGATTGATTGATAGAAGCATTTAAGTCTCACCTTAAAACTCATCTGTATACTCTAGCCTTTAAATAGACCTCCTTTTTAGACCAGTTGATCTGCCGCTTCTTTTCTTTCTCCTATGTCCCCCCCCTCCCTTGTGGAGGGGGTCCGGTCCGATGACCATGGATGAAGTACTGGCTGTCCAGAGTCGAGACCCAGGATGGACCGCTCGCCTGTATCGGTTGGGGACATCTCTACGCTGCTGACCCGCCTCCGCTTGGGATGGTCTCCTGTGGACGGGACTCTCGCTGCTGTCTTGGATCCGCTTGAACTGAACTCTCGCGGCTGTGTTGGAGCCACTATGGATTGAACTTTCACAGTATCATGTTAGACCCGCTCGACATCCATTACTTTCGGTCCCCTAGAGGGGGGGGTTGCCCACATCTGAGGTCCTCTCCAAGGTTTCTCATAGTCAGCATTGTCACTGGCGTCCCACTGGATGTGAATTCTCCCTGCCCACTGGGTGTGAGTTTTCCTTGCCCTTTTGTGGGTTCTTCCGAGGATGTTGTAGTCGTAATGGTTTGTGCAGTCCTTTGAGACATTTGTGATTTGGGGCTATATAAATAAACATCGATTGATTGATTGATTGATATTTGGAACATCCCGCAGGTGAACAGGCTAATCGGGAACAGGTGGGTGCCATGATTGGGTATAAAAGCAGCTTCTATGAAATGCTCACTCGTTCACAAACCAGGACGGGGCGAGGGTCACCACTTTGTCAACAAATGCCTGAGCAAATTGTTTAAGAACCACATTTCTCAACAAGGAATTTAGGGATTTCACCATCTATGCTCCGTAATATCATCAAAAGGTTCAGAGAATCTGAAAAAACCCCGAAAACCACATTGAATGCCCGTGACCTTGGATCCCTTAGACAGTAACCCATCAAAAAGCATCATCAGTGTGTAAAAGATATCACCACATGGGCTCAGGAACACTTCAGAAAACCACTGTCAGTAACTACAGTCGGTCGCTACATCTGTAAGTGCAAGTTTAAACTCTACTATGCAAATCCACAGCGATTTATCAACAACACCCGGAAACTCCGCCGGCTACGATTATGGTCCTACACGTCCACCTACAATGTTGACATCTGTTTGTCCAGTCACATAACCCTACAATATAAGTATGTTTATGTCCTTTTACATGCTATAGATATCAAATGTAGACAAATGTCTGTCCTTTCACATACACTCAAAATGTAGGTATAATTATGGTCCTACACGTCCACTCATAATGTTAAAATCAGTTTGTCCATTCACATAACCCTACAATATAAGTATTTATCTGTCCATTGACATGCTATACAAGTATAAATTAGATAAAATGTCTGTCCTTTCACATACCCTTAAAATGCAGGAATGATTATGGTCCTACACGTCCACCCATAATGTTGACATTTGTTTGTTCAGTCACATAATCCTACAATATAAGTATGTGTCTGTCCTTTTACATGCCATACAGATCAAATGTAAACAAATGTCTGTCTTTTCACATCCACCCAAAATGTAGATACAATCATGGTCCTACACGTCCACCATCATGTTAAAATCTGTATGTCCATTCACATAACCCATTATAAAAGTATTTATCCGTCTATTCACATGCTACACAACAAAAAAATTTGACAAATGTATGTCCTTTTACATACACTCAAAATGTAATTATGGTCCTACACGTCCACTCATGTTAAAATCAGTTTTTCCATTCACATAACCCTAAAATATAAGTAGTTATTTGTCCATTCACATGCTATACATATCAAATATAGAAACATGTCTGTCCTTTCACATACACTAAAAATGCAGCTACGATTATGGTCCTACACGTCCACCTACAATGTTGACATCTGTCTGTCCAGTCACATAACCCTGCAATATAAGTATGTGTCCGTCCATTCACATGCAAAAGATATCAAATGTAGACAAATGTATGTCCTTTCACATACACTCAAAATGTCGGTATAATTATGGTCCCGCACGTCCACCCATAATGTTGACATGTGTTTGTCCATTCACATAAAGCTACAATATACTGTAAGATTTTATCGGTCCATTCCACATGCCATACATATCAAATGTAGACAAATGTATGTCCTTTCACATACACTCAAAATGTCAGTATAATTATGGTCCTACACGTCCACCCATAATGTTGACATGTGTTTGTCCATTCACATAAAGCTACAATATACTGTAAGATTTTATCGGTCCATTCCACATGCCATACATATCAAATGTAGACAAATGTATGTCCTTTCTCATACACTCAAAATGTCGGTATAATTATGGTCCTACACGTCCACCATCAGGTTACAATCTGTATGTCCATTCACGTAAACCCACATCACGTTAACGCCCGCCCGTCCTTCCCCGAACACGGACGCCCGTCACCGGACGAGGTCGCCAGTGCTCGTCTAAGACGGACTGATGCAAAGTGGAAAACGTGTTCTGACGAGTCCACATTTCAAATTGTTTTTGGATACTGTTGACGTCGTGTGCTCCGGACCAAAGAGTTTAAGAACCATCCGGATTGTTCTAGGTGCAAAGTTGATGGGGGTATGGGCGTGTATTAGTGTCCAAGGCATGGGTAACTTACACATCTGTGAAGGCACCATTCATGCTGAAAGGTACATACAGCTTTTGGAGCGATATCATGGACGCCCCTGCTTATTTCAGAGAGACGATGCCAAGCCGCTTGTTACAACAGCGTGGCCCGATTGGAAAAGAGTGCGGGTACTAGACTGGCCTGCCTGTAGTCCAGACCTGTATCCCATTGAAAATGTGTGGTGTAATATGGAGATGAGTGTTTATAAGGTTAAGTGCCAGCAAAAAGGCAGACCTGGGCCATGTTGTTTCAAATCAATAGGATTCCTGTGCACACAGAACAAGTCCATGGATGCTTGAAGATCCGTTGTTCAAGTGCAGGCGAGCTACTTTTCAATTGACCAACTCGAGGGGATCTACCTCATTTATATTTATTTATTTATGAAAGAGACATTTTTGTAAACAAGTTAAATGTGTTTAATGATAATACAAGCATGTGTAACACATATAGATGTCTTTCGTTCACGAAGACAAGAATATAAGTCGGTGTATTACCTGATTCTGATGACTTGCATTGATTGGAATCAGACAGTAATGATGATAACGCCCACATTTTCAAATGGAGGAGAAAAAAAAAAGTGGTCCTTTCTGTACAATACCACATGAAAGTGGTTGGTTTTTGGCATCTAATTCATCCAGCTTCCATACACTTTACAAGAAAAATAATTGGCGGCAAATTCCGTAGCTTGCTTGATTGACATTCACGGCACCCGAGGGTCTTGTGAGATGACGCTGGCTGCTGCCAGTTCATTATTATGAAAAAATGACAGAGAGGAAGGCGAGAAACACTTTTTATTTCAACAGACTTCCGTCAAAACTCTAAAGGCCGACTGCACATTTCCTATCTTCACAGTAAAAGCCCTGCTTCATGCTGCCTGCGCTAACAAAATAAGAGTCTCGGATAGCTGGCGTGCACAAGCCAGCTTTCTGAGGGATCGCTTGTGCACGCCAGTTTTCCCAGACTCTGTATTTAGTTAGCGCAGGCAGCATGAAGCAGGGCTTTTATTGTGAAGATAGGAAATGTGCAGTCGGCCTTTAGAGTTTTGACGGAAATAAATAAAAAGTGTTTCTCGCCTTCCTCTGGGTCATATTTTCATAATAATGATCTTGCAGCAGCCAGCGTCATCTCACAAGACCCTCCGGTACCGTGAATGTCATTTAAGTGACGTCTTGGTGAAGATTGATGATCACTCATTTTTAGGTCTATTTTTTTTTTTTAAAAGCCTGGCTGGAGATCGACTGACACACCCCCCGCGGTCGACTGGTAGCTCGCGATCGACGTAATGGGCACCCCTGTTCAAGTGCCACAAATCATACTCGTAAATGTGACTTTTCAACCCAGGAACTTGGGCCATTTTGTGTTAAACACTGGCCAAAAATCAATAGGATTCTTGTACAGACAGAACAACAGTCGGTGCACGTTCCAAGATCTGTTTTTCAAGTCCTGGACTTGTATAATTATGGACGCATTTTACTTCCCAACCCAGACTACCTTGCAGGAGGTCTTTGTCAAAATCAATAGGGTTCTTTCATTGACGCAGAAATAAAGCTGGGTGTTTTAAAGCCGGCTTACTCGTTTTGTTTTGTTTTTCCCATTGGTGGCAACTTAAATGTGTGAATGTAATCTTTGACCACTTCGGACACATTGGTTAGATATCAGTCAAATCAATAGGATGCATGCATTGACGACAGCCCTAAAAGTACCTAAAGTATAGTATTGACGTGTTTGTTGGCAACACTAATGTAAAGAGTTGACTTTTGACCTCAGCTACTTTGTGTCAAACACCAGTCAAAATCAATAGGATGCATGCATTGACGTAAAAAACAACAACTAATACGTTTTTATGGGCGGGAAATTACAGTTTTGACATTTGACCTTGGCTCCTTTGGCCATCTTGTTGCGGACAGGGCTCAAAATCAATAGATTGTGTGTTTTGTGTGTGTGTGTGTGTGTGTGTGTGTGTGTGTGTGTGTGATGCTGAAAGGCTTGGAAGGGAGGGGGCGGGGCAAAGGTCATCCCATCGGACATACTTTATGGCCCAGACCACGCCCCCTTGACCTTATGACTTCCTGGTTCATCGAGGATAATGATGAACATATGGGAGGGGCCTTCAGGACGCCGGATCTAAGTCCCGCTCCCTTTTCATTGATGGCAGCCTTGTTTTTTAACCATTTTCACTCAATTTTTACACACGTGTGCTTGTCAGTCCCCAGAACATGTCCACCAAATTTGCTGGTGATTGGTCGAAAAAAACTCAAATTGCAGTGGGTTTTCTATAGAGGTGTGGGAGAAATGCAACTTACTTGGGGTCAAAAATCAGAGTTTAAAAAACAAATTTGTTTGTAAAATAATAGCACAAGCCACACTGTCAAAGCGCATGTTTTGACAAACTTTGGGTTTTTTTTAGCAAAAATTGCTTCATTTTTGATTGATGATTAGTTTCTAAGTCCAGCCCCCTTTTGATTGATTTTTTTTTAACCAATTTTGCTCAATTTTCACACACATGTGCTTGTCAGTCCCCAGAACATGTCCACCAAATTTGCTGGTGATTGGTCGAAAAAACCTCAAGTTGTAGTGGGTTTTCTATAGAGGTGTGGGAGAAATTTCAAGTCAATGCAACTTACTTGGGGTCAAAAATCGGAGTTTAAAAAACGAATTTGTCCGGAAAATAACAGCACAAGCCACACAGTCGAAGCGCACGTTGTAACAAACTTTCAGCGTTTTGTTTTGTTTTTAGCAAAAACTGCTTCATTTTTGAATGACGATTACATTCTAAGTACCGCCCTCTTTTTCTTGATGTTTTTTTTAACCAATTTTGCTCAATTTTCACACACATGTGCTTGTCAGTCCCCAGAACGTGTCCACCAAATTTGCTGGTGATTGGTCGAAAAAACCTCAAGTTGTAGTGGGTTTTCTATAGAGGTGTGGGAGAAATTTCAAGTCAATGCAACTTACTTGGGGTCAAAAATCGGAGTTAAAAAACTAATTTGTATGTAAAATAATAGCACAAGCAACACAGTCAAAGCGCATGTTTTGACAAACTTTCATCGTTTTTTTAGCAAAAATTGCTTAATTTTTGATTGATGATTAGTTTCTAAGTCCAGCCCCCTTTTGATTGATTTTTTTTTTAACCAATTTTGCTCAATTTTCACACACATGTGCTTGTCAGTCCCCAGAACGTGTCCACCAAATTTGTTGGTGAATGGTCTAAAAAAAACTCAAATTGCAGTGGGTGTTCTTTACAGCTGTGGGAGAAATTTCAAGTCAATGCAACTTACTTTGGGTCAAAAATCGGAGTTTAAAAAACAAATTTTTACGGAAAAGTAGCACAAGCCACACAGTCGAAGCGCACGTTTGACAAACTTTAAGCGTTTTTTTTTCTTTAGCAAAAACGACTTCATTTTTGATTGATTATTAGTTTCTAAGTCCCGCCCCCTTTTGATGGATTTTTTTTTAAACCGATTTTGCTCAATTTTCACACACATGTGCTTGTCAGTCCCCAGAACGTGTCCACCAAATTTGCTGGTGATTGGTCTAAAAACCCCAAAGTTGGAGTGAATGTTCTTTAAAGCTGTGGGAGAAATTTCAAGTCAATGCAACTTACTTGGGGTCAAAAATCGTAGTTTAAAAAAACAATTTGTTTGGAAAATAATAGCACAAGCCACACAGTCGAAACGCATGTTTTGACAAACTTTCATAGTTTTTTCTTAGCAAAAATTGCTTAATTTTTGATTGATGATTAGTTTCTAAGTCCCGCCCCATTTTGTTTGATTTTTTTAAAGCGATTTTGCTCAATTTTCACACACATGTGCTTGTCAGTCCCAAGAACGTTTCCACCAAATTTGCTGGTGATTGGTCGAAAAACCCCAAAGTTGCAGTGAATGTTCTTTACAGCTGTGGGAGAAATTTCAAGTCAATACAACTTACTTGGGTCAAAAATCGGAGTTTAAAAAACACATTTTTGTGAAAAATAATAGCACAAGCCACACAGTCAAAGCGCATGTTTTGACAAACTTTCATCGTTTTTTTTTAGCAAAAATTGCTTAATTTTTGATTGATGATTAGTTTCTAAGTCCAGCCCCCTTTTGATTGATTTTTTTTTAACCAATTTTGCTCAATTTTCACACACATGTGCTTGTCAGTCCCCAGAACATGTCCACCAAATTTGCTGGTGAATGGTCTAAAAAAACTCAAATTGCAGTGGGTTTTCTATAGAGGTGTGGGAGAAATTTCAAGTCAATGCAACTTACTTGGGGTCAAAAATCGGAGTTTGAAAAACAAATTTGTATGTAAAATAATAGCACAAGCCACACAGTCAAAGCGTATGTTTTGATAAACTTTCATCGGTTTTTTTTAGCAAAAATTGCTTAATTTTTGATTGATGATTAGTTTCTAAGTCCCGCCCCCTATTGATTGAATTTTTTTTAACCAATTTTGCTCAATTTTCACACACATGTGCTTGTCAGTCCCCAGAACGTTTCCACCAAATTTGCTGGTGATTGGTCGAAAAAACCTCAAGTTGTAGTGGGTTTTCTATAGAGGTGTGGGAGAAATTTCAAGTCAATGCAACTTACTTGGGGTCAAAAATCGGAGTTTAAAAAACGAATTTGTCCGGAAAATAACAGCACAAGCCACCCAGTCGAAGCGCACGTTGTAACAAACTTTCAGCGTTTTGTTTTGTTTTTAGCAGAAACTGCTTAATTTTTTAATGACGATTACATTCTAAGTCCCGCCCCTTTTTCTTTATGTTTTTT
>NC_084616.1:8818299-8823299 GCF_033978795.1 Nerophis ophidion
TATCATTTTTTTAAAGTAATTTTCCAAACAATGCACATAGTACTACACCACACCTGTCAAACTTAAGACCCGGGGGCCTAAAATGCTTCATCTGTTCTTACTAAATTTATTTATTTCCCTTTTGACATGAAACGCAATGTACTGCATGCAATTGCATGTTTTTTAAAATTTAATATTATCAAAATCTAAATATTACATGTTCATGTATTCCAAAATTATTTTGGGGGGTTAAAATAAAGATCCTTAAATAATTTCAAAACAAATGATCAATCAAGCTGTAGACTGTAAAATTGACAATATAATTACCGGTTAAATTCTGCCGGTTTTTTTTTACCGTAAAATCAACTTTGGTACTGTTTTTTTTTCCATATACAATAAAACACTAAAACGTCAAAAAATAAACAAAGCCCTTAAAACAATATTTTACGGTAAAAAAAACAATAACTGGCAGCTCTGTTGCTTGAATTTTACCACTAAAACTGTGGTGTTGTTTCTCCATTCCATACCATTTATTCCATTTTTTATATGCTGTCGGAAAAAAACTTGGGAAAAATGTTTGTGAAATTTGTGAAGTAAAATTTTTACATTTTTTGGCAGCTTTTGTAAAAATATATATTGTTAATGCCAAAAGTATTTGGCCAGCCATCCAAATGATGAGAATCTGGTGTCCTAACCGCTTGGCCCGGTGTATCAAATCAAGCACTTTGACATGGAGACCGTTTCTGCAAACATTTGTGAAAGAATGGGCCGCTTTCAGTGATTTCCAGCGTGGAACTGTTATAGGACCTGTGCAACAAATCCAGTCGTGAAATTTTTTTTGTTCCTAAATATTCCAAAGTCAACTTTATTATAAGAAAAGTGAAGATTTTGGGAACAACAGCAACTCAGCCACCAAGTGGTAGGCCACGTAAACCGACAGAGACAGAGGTCAGCACAGTCCAAAGACTTTCTGCACACTAAGTTGCTACAGAGCCCTAAACTTCATGTCACCTTCCAATTAGCCCACGCACAGTACGCAGAGAGCGTCATGGTAATGGGTTTCCATGGCTGTGCAGCTGCATCTAAGCCATCCATCACCAAGTCCAATGCAAAGCGTGGGTGTGGGGAGGCTGAGCCGGTGAACGAGCAGCGGGCCAGGACACGCCGGCGAGGAGGTGGGGACGGCGACCGAGCGACACCCCAATCGAGTTCAGGTGCGTGGATTCTGCACCGGTACACAATCAACTTATCTCCTCTCAATATATAAAAGGGGATAAGGAGGAGAGAACGGGGCAGAAGGAGTTGGAGAGCCCGCAGCAGTGCACGAGGAGCGAAAGCGACAGAGAGCGAGCCTCAGACGGCGACGACGTGGGCGGCTAAAGAGTGGACCCAAAAGTGAGCAGTGGAGGAGGAGCTGAAAAGCGACCCGACCGCAGACAAGCTTATATATTGAAAAATAAACAAAGTCAAACCTGCTCGATCATGTCCTTCCTTGGTGGTCCATGTAACCCGCGCGACAGTGAGGTACTGTCACAGTGGAATACAGTGGTTTAAAGGATATCACCACTGGGCTCCAGAGCAGTGGAGTTAAATTTGGTGGGTTTTGAAGCATGTTAAGGGGGTCAAATTACTGCTCAAAAAGGCGGTGGTATAATAATAATAATAAGACCTTAGAAATACAATAGGGTCCTCTGTCCGAAAGGGACATTCGGTCCCTCACAATGCACTACTAGACTATCAGATTGTCAGGAAAGGACTGGTCACATGACCACACGCGTCAACAATGAGCCCCCCCCCCCCCCCCTCCTGTCTGTCAGAGCCTTGGCTCTAATTAGGCATGTAAATAATTAGGGCAATTAAAGCCTAAAATGTGTGAGCAGTGAAACGCCGCCATTAGCCCCACAAAGCAGGCCTGGCACCTTGTGTACGTGCAGATAGTCGGCTATTAAACAGTCGCGAGGGAAGTGAAGTGACAGACTCCTAATTATTGACACGCAACACAACAACCAAGACAAAAAAGGACGATACCGTTTTTTTTTTTTTTTTTCTGCAGGTGCTAAAAATACGCCGTATTTATTCGTTATCAGCAAAAGAGATGAAATAAAGACACTTCTGAAGTGTTGGCGATGTGGAAAAAAGAACTTTTGGAATTATTTCCGTGAATTATTGGCATTAGCTGACCTATTTTTTTAAGCAATGAATTGTACTTGTGACCTAATAATATTAGAAAATGTTGTCATTATTTTATGGATATTTGTTATTATTTTTGGAAAAATGCTTATAGTCAGAGGGGAATGTAAGTCACTCCTAATTGTAATATAAGATACTATTAGTAAAATAGTGTTTTATCATTATTATTACTAGTAGTTGTATTATACTATTATACAATTATCATTGTTGTTGTATTAGTTATAAATAGTCTTTGTAGTGTATTTTGCAACAATAATGGGACAAAATTGTTTATAATTATTTAGTAGTATATTTAAAAAATGTTTAAAAAGTATATATATGTGTATATATTTTTGTATTAAAATAATAAAATAAAACTCATATTATAATTATCAATGTTGTTTTTATTAGAATTAAAAACTGTTATAATAATAGTTTTTAATAATATACAAATTTACATTATTTTGCAACAATAATGGGACAAACATTGTTTATATTTATTTAGTACTATCATATTTAAAAAAAAATAAAAAAATTAAAAATAAACATATATATATACACACACACACACATGTATATATTTTTGTATTAAAATCATTTTCCCCATTTTATAATTATCCATGTTGTTTTTATTATAATTAAAAACTATTACAAGTAATAGTTTATAATAATACAAAAATTAACATTATTTTGCAACAATAATGGGACAAACATGGTTTATACTTTTTTAGTACAATCATAAGTATTTTAAATACATAAAATAAGAAAAAAATAAAAAAAATATATATATAAACATACACGTGTATATATTTTTTGTATTAAAATAAAATAAAACCCATATTATAATTGTCAATGTTGTTTTTATTAGAATTAAAAACTATTATAATAATAGTTTTTAATAATATAAAAATTTACATTATTTTGCAACAATAATTGGACAAACATTGTTTATACTTATTTAGTACTACCATATTTAAATAAATAAAAAATAAAATAATAATAAAAAATAAAAAATAAATATATATATATACACACACACACATGTATATATTTTTGTATTAAAATCATTTTCCCCATATTATAATTATCCATGTTGTTTTTATCATAATTAAAAACTATTAAAAGTAATAGTTTATAATAATACAAAAATTAACATTATTTTGCAACGATAATGGGACAAACATGGTTTATACTTTTTTAGTACAATCATAAGTATTTTAAATACATAAAATAAAACAAATAAAAAAATATATATATTTATAAACATACACATGTATATATTTTTTGTATTGAAATAAAATAAAACCCATATTATAATTATCAATGTTGTTTTTATTAGAATCAAAAACTTAAAATTTACATTATTTTGGAACAATAATTGGACAAACATTGTTTATACTTATTTAGTACTATCATATTTAAAAAAAAATAATAATAATAATAAAAAAAAATATATATATATATATATATACACACACACGTATATATTTTTGTATTAAAATCATTTTCCCCATATTATAATTATCCATGTTGTTTGTATTATAATTAAAAACTATTAAAACTAATAGTTTATAATAATACAAAAATTAACATTATTTTGCAACAATAATGGGACAAACATGGTTTATACTTTTTTAGTACTATCATAACTATTTTAAATACATAAAATAAAAATAAAAAATATATATATATATTTATAAACATACAAGTGTATATATTTTTTGTATTAAAATAATGCTACTTATACTAATAGTTATGATAGTACCAAATAAGTATAAACAATTATTGTTGGAAAATACACTACAAATAGTATTTATAACTAATACAACAACAAGAATAATATTATTATTATATAATTACTAGCACAAATAATGTTATTTTTCCATAATAATAATAATGATAAAATACTGCTTTACAAATGTTATCTTGATACCTATGGGACTACAACCATTATTTCTTAAACATCAATTCTAATAAATACTCTATTAAAAAAATAAAAATAAAAATACATACATATGTATATATATTTTTTTATTTTTTTTATTTAATATATTATTTATTGGAATTGATGTTTAAGAAGTAATGGTTGTAGTCCCATAGGTCAGAAAAAAAAGATAATATTGTTTATCAAGATAATATAATATAATATAATATATATAATAGAAAATAATAGTGGTCGCCAGGGTCAAAGGTCAAGCTGATTTAACCAATGACATCATAAGGGATGACCCACCATTGTCAGACACACACAGTGGCTTTGAAAAAAATAAAATCAATACTAAATTTTAATTGCATTGTCGCCTGACAACCGACTATTGTGTAACCAGGCAACACACACACACACACACACACACACACACACACACACACACACGGGTGTCAGGGCGTCTGAGTGTCAGGTATCCTTTCCCTCATTAACTCTTATTATGTCACACACTGCAAGACAGGGGGGGGGGGGGGGTCAGTAGCGTAGTGTGTGCGTGACCGGGGGGGGGGGGGGGGGGCGGGGGTCTGACCTCAGACATACCGCCTGGGGGTCAGCGCTGCTAGTCAAATAACTACACACTCAGACACACACTACATGATAACCACAACACATACTACTATACAACTGCGTTGCACACTACATGACGACAACAACACGTTGCTATACAACTACGTTGCACACTACAAGCGGTGACAACACACATTGCTATGTTGCACACTACATGACAACAACGCATTACTATACAACCACTTTACACACTGCATGAGGACGACAACTCGTTTCTATACGACTATGTTGCACACGTGCAAGTTAAAAATCTACTATTCAAAGCCATTTATCAACAACACCCAGAAACTATTAGTGC
>NC_084616.1:8828299-8830799 GCF_033978795.1 Nerophis ophidion
TCTTCACACCCTGCGTTCAATTGGACGAGATGGCAAAACATTTGAGCTAGTGCTGATGTTATTCGAACACTGATACAGTTTGCGGTTATATAAAGGAGTGAACATCCCAGTTAACGAAGTAAAGACTTTGTAAACAAGTTGTGATAACGTTCACGACACATCATTACCTCTCAGTCAGAGCAGCGGATGGACGCTGTATTGAGAAAATAAAAGCAACATCAAATAATTTTTTGGTGTACTTTTAATGTGGGACTAGTGTCTCCAATATTGTCCACACTGGTCTCCGTCCAAACAAAGGAGTGCACTCTTGAACACACGGCGGGAAGCGAGGGAAAATGAGGTTAAACCAAGCTGGATGCAATCTTACTTGGAGGGGAGGAAACAGGTGGTAGAGGTGAACGGCACCATGTCCCCTCCCCTCTCAGTAAGCTGTGGAGTCCCTCAGGGGAGTATACTAGGACCTTTACTGTTCCTAATATACGTGAATGACATGCCATCAGCATGCCACTGTGAATTGTTCCTGTTTGCGGATGACTCGGCCCTGCTGGTATCCGGCAAAGACAAGTCAGAGGTGGAACAAATCCTCAGTGCTGAACTCCTCAATATTTGCACCTGGCTCGCTGACAACAAGCTATCCATACACTTAGGTAAAACGGAATCCATCCTATTTGGGTCCCATATCAAACTTAAGAAGGTCAGTGACTTCACTATAAAAGTGGGTGACATTGTTATCACCAGGAAGGATGAGATCACCTACCTAGGTTCCATTCTAGAGGCTAATCTTTCCTGTGATAAAATGGCAACCAAGGTGATCAAAAAGGTCAACCAAAGAACAAGATTCCTCTACAGAATCTCCTCTCTGGTCAACAAAAACACCTTGAGGATTCTAGCGGGAACTCTCATTCAACCCTTCTTCGATTACGCTTGCACCTCCTGGTACCCCAGCACCTCCAAAACCCTCAAATCTAGACTCCAAACATCCCAGAATAAGCTAATCCGGTTACTTTTAGACCTCCACCCCAGATCACACCTCAACCCAACCCACTTCTCCAAAGTGGGCTGGCTCAGGGTGGAGGACAGAGTAAAACAACTTGCACTGAGCCTGGTCTATAAAATCCGCTACACCTCCTTGATACCGAAGTACATGTCAAACTACTTCCTTAACGTAAATGACCGCCATAACCACAACACCAGGGGGAGCTCCACAAACCACGTTAAACCCAGATTTCCATCTAACAAAGGTCTGAACTCATTCTCTTTCTATGCCACATCAATGTGGAATGCACTCCCAACAGGTATAAAAGTAAGTGCATCTCTATATTCCTTCAAAAGCGCTCTAAAACAACACCTCCAGGCAACTTCAACACTTTACTAATACCCTCCTCCATTCACATCCCATCTCCCCGGATTATAAACAACTCAAATGTACTTCTAATGTATATACTTGTTCACTATGTTCTCTGCTGGCTGTACATATCCTACTAAATAAGACCTACACTGTTTCAATGTCCACATTTCTCTGTTGATGCAATTGTTGATGACCGAAGTACTGATATCAACCAAAGCTCCTCATCCCACCCCCCGGATTTTAAATAATGTAAATAATTCAATGTACATACTATGATGATTAACTTGTGAGATGACTGTATTATGTTGATAGTATATATTTGTACCATGAATTGGTTAACGTGGACCCCGACTTAAACAAGTTGAAAAACTTATTCGGGTGTTACCATTTAGTGGTCAATTGTACGGAATATGTACTGAACTGTGCAATCTACTAATAAAAGTATCAATCAATCAATCAATCAATGGGCTGTGGAGCAAAGTCCGTGTAGTTAGTCCGCCACGACAATCAAACCAAACGACGCTAGTGCGCATGCGCCTGACTTCCTGTTGCCTAAAATGCATTAATAAATTATGTTTTTTTCGGTGATTAAAAAATTAGACGGTATTGAAACCGTCGGGATTTTTATCGGAAACTATCATTCTACCGTTTATTATTACATCCCTGGTCCATTAACAAGTAAAAGGTCAGTTTTGTTGCAGATGTTGGTCAATGACAAGGGTGGTCACGGTAAAATCCGAGCCCTGCATTTGAATTTAATCAGAAACGCCGGTTTTGGATGATTATGATAACATGGGAGGAAAAAAAACAACATTGTTCAATAATACATTTTTTTGTGCAACGTAACTGAATAATAGAAATATTTCCTTCTTAACGGAACACCAAATAAACACAAATCCTGGACAGAAGTCTGTCCTACTTAACTTCAAAAGAGAATACATTCAGTAGGCAGCTTTATGACGGAGTAGGCCTCCAATTTTCATCACTATGAAAACTATTTTGACAAAAAAAATAATGTGATCGATTTCATATATCGTCTCGATGCTATATTGTGCTCATTTGTCATTAAATAGAAGCAGACTTGAGTTAGCATCTACTGTGAATTACCGCTACTTTTTTCCCTCCACTTTGAACCCTGCGGCTAATATATGG